>NC_084731.1:88317123-88599623 GCF_033978785.1 Entelurus aequoreus | reverse complement strand
TATGTGCATGTCACGTACGTAACTTTGGGGAAATATATGTGCTGTATGAACTTAACGGAGGTGAACGGTACTTTGGGCTGTGGGATTGAGTGTGTTGTGCGGGTGTTTGATTTGTATTGGTGGGTTATATGGACGGGCGGGGGGAGGTGTTTGTTATGTGGGATTAATTTGTGGCATATTAAATATAAGCCTGGTTGTGTTGTGGCTAATAGAGTATATATATGTCTTGTGTTTATTTACTGTTTTAGTCATTCCCAGCTGAATATCAGGTCCCACCCGCCTCTCACAGCATCTTCCCTATCTGAATCGCTTCCACTGCCCTCTAGTCCTTCTCTCTCACTTTCCTCATCCACGAATCTTTCATCCTCGCTCAAATTAATGGGGAAATCGTCGCTTTCTCTGTCCGAATCGCTCTCGCTGCTGGTGTCCATGATTGTAAACAATGTGCAGATGTGAGGAGCTCCACAACCTGTGACGTCACGCCACTTCCGGTACAGGCAAGGTTTTTTTATCAGCGACCAAAAGTTGCGAACTTTATCGTCGATGTTCTCTACTAAATCCTTTCAGCAAAAATATGGCAATATCGCGAAATGATGAAGTATGACACTTAGAATGGATCTGCTATCCCCGTTTGAATAAGAAAATGTCATTTCAGTAGGCCTTTAATATTATTGAAAAATACCATGTCGTTGTTTCTGTTTATTTGCCAAATACGTACATATTTATTGTTGTTGATAGATTTAGATTTGTTGTTTCTCCTTTTTTAGTAATTATTGGACATTGGATGAGTCTGAGCGTGGTCCCCTCAAACTTCAATTTTCGGTGCACAGCCCTTGAAGCATTAAAGCAGGGGTGTCAAACTCAAATACAGAGTGGGCCAAAATTTAAAACTGAACAAAGCCGCGGGCCAAGGTTGAACAAATTAACCTTTAACGTACTCTACGAGCTATCGTCACGTCCGCTTTTCATCCACTCTAACATCGTTCAGACCCAGTCACAAGATATGTGTGGCTTCTGTACACACACACACGAGCGAATGCAACGCATACTTCATCAACAGCGATACATGTTACACTGAGGGTGGCCGTATAAACAACTTTAACACTGTTACAAATATACGCCACACTGTGAATCCACACCAAACAAGCAAGAATGACAAACACATTTCGGGAGAACATCCGCACCGTAACACAACATAAACACAACAGAACAAATACCCAGAATCCTTTGCAGCACTAACTCTTCCGGGACGCTACAAAATACACCCCCGCTACCACCAAACCTCCCCCCCCCCACACACACACACACCTTGTAGCGTCCCGGAAGAGTTAGTGCTGCAAAGGGTTCTGGTTTGGTGTGGATTCACAGTGTGGCGTCTATTTCTAACAATGTTAAAGTTTTTTATTCGGCTACCCTCAGTGTAACCTGATTCGCTGTTGATGAAGTATGCGTTGCATTCTAATGTGTGTGCGTGCAGAAGCCGCACATGTTATGTGACTGGGCCAGCACTTGTTGGGCTGGTTGGCTGGCTGGCTGGCAGGTTGGCTGGCTGGCTGGCTGGCTGGCTGGCTGGCTGGCTGGCTGGCGTTTGGAAGACTCCCAGGAGGATCGGCGGGCCAGCTTTAGTGTTAATTTGATATCGCCTCAAGGGCCAAGTGAAATTACACGGCAGGCCATATTTGGCCCGCGGGCCAGAGTTTGACACCCATCCATTAAAGAGACCGAAAATAATCCAACATGAAGGAAAAAATCCAACAGAAAGAGACGAGAGAAGAATGCACATAATCGCAGTGATGCCAGCAGCACTTAGTTCTATATTATGAACAGCACTACTCTACTACTACAACTACTACTATAACAATCATTCTAATACTACACTACTACCACGAGCAATAATGGATCACAGCGGAACTGATAGTCGTGACTCAAGCCCCCAACCTTCCGCTTGACTTCATCATTAGCACAGTGCAGTTCAGAGCGCAAAAGCCACTTTGACACGATGGTTGACCCAGACCCGACGCAGCCCCGCAACCCTTTTAACCCCGTGCTCACGGTCCTGGTTCAAGAGGCGCGCTTATAGATTTGGGAAACGCTGAAAATGGGGCTTGGAATCCATTTGAAAATGTGATGTCTTAGTTACGTGTGCTCCACCTTGCGCGCGCAGCGCGTGTGCGTGTGTGTGTGTGTGTGTGTGTGTGTGTGTGTGTGTGTGTGTGTGTGTGTGTGTGCGTGTGTGTGGCATACAGCTCTGTTAGTAAATACATGAGACAACAACAAACATTTACAAATCTTCCACTTGTGATTGTGACATTTAAATTAAAAAAGGAAAAAAACAATAGGGGAAAATATTTTTTGACCTTCAAGAGTGCACAACAACAAAAACGGCTTTAATGCTGCGCGTTCTCGTCATCCAAAATGTTGTTTTTTTTCACCAAAGTTTTGGTTCGGACAACCACTTTTTCCCCTGATAATATTTGCAAAAATTATGTTTACCGTATTTTTCGGAGTATAAGTCGCACCGGCCGAAAATGCATAATAAAGAAGGAAAAAACATATATAAGTCGCACTGGAGTATAAGTCACATTTTTGGGGGAAATGTATTTGATAAAACCCAACACCAAGAATAGACATTTGAAAGGCAATTTAAAATAAATAAAGAATAGTGAACAACAGGCTGAATAAGTGTACGTTATATGAGGCATAAATAACCAACTGAGAACGTGCCTGGTATGTTAACGTAACATATTATGGTAAGAGTCATTCAAATAACTATAACATATAGAACATGCAATACGATTACCAAACAATCTGTCACTCCTAATCGCTAAATCCCATGAAATCTTATACGTCTAGTCTCTTACGTGAATGAGCTAATTAATATTATTTGCTATTTTACGGTAATGTGTTAATAATTTCATACATAAGTCACTCCTGAGTATAAGTCGCACCCTATGAACCCAAACTATGAAAAAAAACTGTGACTTACAGTCCAAAAAATACGGTACTCTTTTTTGACATCATTTCCAGAAAACGCTGTGTTTTAAAAGGGGTATGTTCACTTATTTGTAGGGCGGTCAAAGGATTAATTGTTGTAATCAGATTAAAAACACTCTTGAACTGTGAGTAATCACAATTAATCACAGGTTATTATTTGCTTGCATAAATAAAACCTGCTTAAAAAAATATTACAATATTTGGATACAAATGCAATTTGGTAGTCAGAATGTCACACAGGAATGTTTTTTTAAATGTTTTACCGAACTGCAAGTCATTGATTTGCTCAAAACTTGGTGATAGTAAATATAGTAAGAATTGAGTGCGCATTTTGAAAGTATTTGCAATAGGGTTGTACGGTATACCGGTATTAGTATAGTACCGCGATACTAATTCATCATATTCGGTACTATACCGCCTCTGAAAAGTACCGGTCCGCCACCCCTCCCGCGCCCCCGTCGTCGTCACGTCGTGTCATTGCTGGTTTACGAGCAGAGGAGCACGTTCGGCAGTGCACAATCACGGAGTACTTACAAACAGACACAGTGTGTAGACAGAAAAGGGAGAACGGACGCATTTTGGCTTAAAAACTAACGATAAAGGTGAAGCTATAACACTGAAACGCCCTCAGGAAGAGGTGCTTTAAGACAGTGGTCCCCAACCACCGATTGGTACCGGGCCGCACAAAAAAATTTTAAAAAATAAAATATATATATATATATATATATATATATTTATTTTTAAAAAAAAATTAAATCAACATTAAAAACACAATATATACATTATATATCAATATAGATCAATACAGTCTGCAGGGATACAGTCCGTAAGCACACATGATTGTATTTCTTTATGAAAAAAATAAAAATAAAAAATACCAACACACGTCCCCCCCCGGTCCGTGGGACAAATTTTCAAGCGTTGACTGACCGGTCCGCAGCTACAAAAAGGTTGGGGACCACTGCTTTAAGACATGGCCAGCTAGCTAGCGGCTAAAGTCCAGCCCCAGTCGGCAGTGTTTTAGCTACTTCTAAATCACTAATCCTGGTCTCCATGGCAACAAATAAAGTACGTTTCTTACAAGTATCATCCCTGCAGGACGAGGAATAGCTAAACATGATTCACTACACACCGTAGCTCACCGGCGTCAAAATGTAAACAAACGCCATTGGTGGATCTACACCTAACATCCACTGTAATGATACCAAGTACAGTAGTGTATCTAGTCGATACTACTATGATTACATGGATATTTTTTGGCATTGATTGAAACTTTTATTAGTAGATTGCACAGTTCAGTACATATTCCGTACAATTGACCACTAAATGGTAACACCCCAATAAGTTTTTCTACTTGTTTAAGTCGGAGTCCACGTAAATCAATTCATGGCATCACAACATCTTCTTTCGTTTTTTTTTAAAATTTATGTTACGTTTATAAAGTCAGGAAATATGTCCCTGGACACATGAGGACTTTGAATATGACCAATGTATGATCCTGTAACTACTTGGTATCGGATTGATACCCAAATTTGTGGTATCATTGAAAACTAATATAAAGTATCAAACAACAGAAGAATAAGTGATTATTACATTTTAACAGAAGTGTAGATAGAACATGTTAAAAGAGAAAGTAAGCAGATATTAACAGTAAATGAACAAATAGATTAATAATTATTTTCCTACCACTTGTTCTTAATAATTTTGACAAAATAACAGAATGGAAAATTACACAATATGTTACTGCATATGTCAGCAGCTAGATTAGAAGCCTTTGTTTGGTGAATTACTAATAAAAGACAAGTTGTCTTGTATGTTCACTATTTTATTTAAATAAAAACTTGCAATAAGAAACATATGTTTAATGTACCCTAAGATTTTTTTGTTAAAATAAAGCCAATAATGCATTTTTTGTGGTCCCTTTATTTAAAAAAGCACTGAAAAATATCGAAATAATTTTGGTACCGGTGTTGGTAATATTTCCAGAATATGTGTAATTTATTAATGCTGAAATTCTGACAACTGACGTTTCAGCATAAAGGATAGTTTACGTCATTTACGCAAGCGTTCTTCTTCTCCTCCTCCTTGGGCTTGCCGTTTAACCATCAAACAAACGCCATGGGAACATCGCCCCCTGGAGTTACAAATTCCGATGGGTAACAGATTTCGGTACAACACCGGTACCAAAATATTGGTATCGGGACAACACTAATTTGCAATAATATAGCAAACTAGGTACAGGTGTGCATTTTCAGCCAACGTCAGAAGAGCAGTTCAGAAGCTATCTTAAATGCGAAGGTGTTTGGCTCAGTGACACACACGCTAAAAAAAAAACTAACTTGTTTACAGACAGAATGACTGATAACTGATTTGAAGAAGACAAAACATACAACCCAAGTTGCTGCTAAAACATGAACTTTTACTCACAGAGAGTGTTGGAGCGTGGGTCCTTCGTTGTCGGCTTCAATGCAGAATAACATGTTCAGTGGCGAGTATAAGGAAAGGCAAGGGGCGTTTACTTACATAGTAGTATTACAGTAAGTGTACACGTTCAGATCGCTGTACAGACAGACAACTGTTACAAGGCAGAAGTGTCGCAAAAGTCACGTGTACAAAGACAGCTTTCCGAGGGCTTCTTTCTGATTAGGGACACACATACAACTTAAAAACACACGTACGCCGATCTGAATATATATACAGACACACAGATTGAGATACACGTTTGCAAATAATTTTTGTACAATAATACTTCCATAAACAACCTGTTTGCAACAGGAGGTCTTCGCAGATGTTAGTTGGCCTACATGCGGTGGCTGTCCATTTAGAACAGGGGTGTCAAACGTAAGGCCCGCGGGCCGGATCAGGTCCGCGAACCTGTTTTATCCGGCCCGCGGGATGAGTTTGTTAAGTATAAAAATGACCCTGAAATTTAGAATGAAATAAACTGCTGTTCTAAATGTGTCCACTGGATGTCGCAATAGCAATTATTTGTATTTTTGATGATGCAACATATGTAAAAAAAAAATATATAAACCACATGATGTCCACTATGGACTAGACTCTCACAATATTATGCTAGATCAGGGGTCACCAACGCGGTGCCCGCGGGCACCAGGTAGCCCGTAAGGACCAGATGAGTAGCCCGCCGGCCTGTTCTAAAAATAGCTCAAATAGCAGCACTTACCAGTGAGCTGCTTCTATTTTTTAAATTGTATTTATTTACTAGCAAGCTGGTCTCGCTTTGCCCGACATTTTTAATTCTAAGAGAGACAAAACTCAAATAGAATTTGAAAATCCAAGAAAATATTTTAAAGACTTGGTCTTCACTTGTTTAAATAAATTCATTATTTTTTTTTACTTTGCTTCTTTTAACTTTCAGAAAGACAATTTTAGAGAAAAAATACAACCTTAAAACTTATTTTAGGATTTTTAAACACATATACCTTTTTACCTTTTAAATTCCTTCCTCTTCTTTCCTGACAATTTAAATCAATGTTCAAGTAAAAAAAAATTTTTTATTGTAAAGAATAATAAATACATTTTTATTTTAATTCTTCATTTTAGCTTCTGTTCTTTCGACGAAGAATATTTTTGAAATATTTCTTCAAACTTATTATGATTAAAATTCAAAAAAATTATTCTGGCAAATCTAGAAAATCTGTAGAATCAAATTTAAATCTTATTTCAAGGTTATTTGAATTTCTTTTAAAATTTTTGTTCTGGAAAATCTAGAAGAAATAATTATTTGTCTTTGTTAGAAATATAGCTTGGTCCAATTTGTTATATATTCTAACAAAGTGTAGATTGGATTTTAACCTACTTAAAACATGTCATCAAAATTCTAAAATTAATCTTAATCAGGAAAAATTACTAATGATGTTCCATAAATTCTTTTTTTAAGTTTTTCTCTTCTTTTTTTCGGTTTAATTTTGAATTTTAAAGAGTCGAAATTGAAGATAAACTGTTTCAAAATGTAATTGTCATTTTTTTCGTGTTTTCCTCTCTTTTAAACCGTTCAATTAAGTGTAAATATCATTAATTATTAATAATAACATAGAGTTAAAGGTAAATTGAGCAAATTGGCTATTTCTGGCAATTTATTGAAGTGTGTATCAAACTGGTAGCCCTTCGCATTAATCAGTACCCAAGAAGTAGCTCTTGGTTTCAAAAAGGTTGGTGACCCCTGTGCTAGATCCACTCAACGTCCATTCCGTGTCCTTACTGACGAGACTTCCCAGATAGGTAAAGTCCTCAACATAGTCGAGAGCGTGTCCACTCACTTTGATTGGTACATTTGGAGTGGCATTAATGCACATCACTTGTGTTTTGGACACATTTATGTTCAGCCCTACCTGTTGGGCGAATTTGTTCAGTCTGTCAGTTTTCTCCTGCTGATGGATGTACTTTGGTGCAAGGACAGCAAGATCATCAGCAAAATCTAGATCTTCAAGTTGGGAGAACAAAGTCCACTGGATACCCCTGGGTCTGTCAGTTGTATTCCGCATGACCCAGTCTATGGCAATCAGGAAGAGAATGGGGGAGATAGTACACCCTTGTCGCACACCAGACTCCACAGTGAACCATGTAGATCAGGGGTGTCGAACTCATTTTAGATCGGGGGCCACATGGAGGAAAATCTACTCCCAAGTGGGCCAGACTGGTAAAATCACAGCACAATAACTTAAAAATAAAGACAACTTCAGATTGTTTTCTTTGTTTAAAAATAGAACAAGCACATTCTGAAATTGTACAAATCATAATGTTGTTGGGGTTTTTTGTACACTTACATGTTGCGGTTAATAGTATTCTATCGTTATATGTCGTTATTTATATTTTCTGAATAAATTATGTGATAATGTTCATCAGTCAACTCATTGGTGTTAATTTTCAACCTATCAAGATAAAAAAAAAATGTCAAAATCAAATTACAGGATGTTATTTACCGTATTTTTCGGACTATAAGTCGCAGTTTTTTTTCATAGTTTGGCGGGGGTTGCGACTTATACTCAGGAGCGACTTATGTGTGAAATTAACACATTAGCGTAAAATATCAAATAACATTATTTAGCTCATTCACGTAAGAGACTAGACGTATAAGATTTCATGGGATTTAGCAATTAGGAGTGACAGATTGTTTGGTAAACGTATAGCATGTTCTATAAGTTATAGTTATTTGAATGACTCTTACCATTATATGTTACGTCAACATACCAGGCACGTTCTCAGTTGGTTATTTATGCGTCATATAACGTACACTTATTCAGCCTGTTGTTCACTATTCTTTATTTATTTTAAATTGCCTTTCAAATGTTTATTCTTGGTGTTGGGTTTTATCAAATAAATTTCTCCAAAAAATGCGACTTATACTCCAGTGCGACTTATATATATTTTTTTCCTTCTTTATTATGCATTTTCGGCCGGTGCGACTTATACTCCGAAAAATACGGTATATTTGCTGAATAAATTATGTGATAATGTTCATCAGTCAACTCATTGGTGTTAATTTTCAATCTATCAAGATAAAAAAATGATATCAAAATCAAATTACAGGATGTTATTTATGTAGTTTGATCATTTTCCTTGACATCATGTGGTTTATTTTATTATCTTTTTACATATGTAGCATCATCTACAAAGATTTGCTATTGAGACATCTAGTGGACATATTTAGAAAAGCTGTTTCCTTCATTCAAAAATTTCAGGGTAATTTTTATACTTAGCAAACTCATCCCGCGGGCCGGATAAAACCTGTTCGCGGGCCTGATCCGGCCCTCGGGCCATACGTTTGACACCCCTGATGTAGATGGCTCACCAATAACAATGACGCTACATTCAAAGTGACGGTAGAACATCCCTATGACAGTGACCAGTTTTGGAGGAACTCCATAGGCCCCAGCAATCTTCCATAGGGTGTCACGATGTAGGCTGTCAAAGGCTTTGCGAAAGTCGATGAAGTTGATGTGCAGAGGAGTGTTCCATTCTACACACTGCTCGATAATGTTCCTCAGAGCAAAGATCTGGGGCCGTACTTATCAAGCTTCTTAGAGTGCCATTTTACACTTAAGTCCTGAGAATTTGCGAAATTTAGTCCTACTCTCAAACTTAAGAATAAAAGCTTTTTATCAACGTTCTTAAGTCTAAGAATCACTCCTACTCTCCACAATATTTAAGAGACCTTCAGAGGTGTCTTAAGTGGTTAGGATTTGCCAGCAGGGGATGGCACCGAGGCGAGAGAGACGTGCGCGAACGTTCAGGGAACGGAACAATGTTTTTTTTTTTTTGATGACGAGCAGCTGATCAAACGGTATCGTTTAGACAGAGCGGATATTATTTTTGTCACAGATTTAATACTTTTCGTTTCCTTGTTGATTTCTGCATGTGTCTGCAGTGGGCTAGTATATATAGAGCCACCCACACCAGTTTCAAATTAGTTGCCTAATTAATGAATTGGAAAGAAAATGTTATGAGAGTAGCGTATGTGTGTGGCCGTGAGGTGAGTGACGTCAGTGAGTGTGTGGGCGATAGAAGAGAGGGAGCGGTAGCGTGAGTGCCGGCGGGGACTAGTTTGTTTTGTATTATTTTGTAGTTTATTGTCAAAATATACACTCCCATTGTCCACTTAAATATTTCCAAGATATTTATTTATTCTTACACAACGGATTCCCTTCCGTGATTGGTCATTTCTATGGACACAGAAATGACGTCACCTAAAATTCCGTTTACGGCACATAGTAATGTCGTAATTCAGCTCTGAGTGTGACACTTAAGATTCAGTCCTACACTTCGCTGAAAGTGTGAGTAAGACGCTTGATAACTAACTTTTAAGTGCAGCTTTCAGCGAAGAATTTATTTACTCTTAAGTCAACTCTTAGCAGACTTCTTAGGAGTAATTCTAAGAAGCTTGATAAGTACGGCCCCAGGTCTATGCAGCCCCTTCCTCTCCTGAACCCTGCTTGTTCCTGCCGGAAAGGCACAGGGTGCTTTTGCTAGACTACACACCATCTGGAAGTCCAAGCAATATAGCTTAAGAACAAAGGTCCGACTTTACAACAGTAATATAAAATTTGTATTGTTGTACGGCTCGGAGTGCTGGCGAGTAACATCCTACGACATGAAAAAAGTCGAAGCCTTCCACAATTGATGCCTCAGGAAACTCTGTCGAATCTTCTGGCCTGAGAAAATATCCAATGCACATTTATACGAGAAGACCAAGTGCAACAGTGTGGTGCTAGAGATCAAATGCCGCCGATTCCAATGGCTTGGGCATGTTTTCAGGATGGACCAAGACCGCATCCCCAAGATCGCATTACGTTGGACTCCACCTGGGAAAAGGAAGCAAGGCCGGCCCAAGAACACGTGGCTGCGTACGATGACAGCTCAGCTGAAGGAGATGAACCTAACCTGGGGCGAGGCACAACATGTTGCTCAAGACAGGTCCAGATGGAGGCAGATGGTCGAAGCCTTATGTCCCGTCAGGGACGAAGAGGATTAAGACTAAGAAGACTCGACGTCCATTGCACCGGTCGCCCAGGGGGGAAGGGGGGTGTCCCCACATCTGCGGTCCCCTCCAAGGTTTCTCATTGTCATCACATTGGGTTGAGTTTTTTCTTGCCTTGATGTGGCATCTGAGCCGAGGATGTCGTTGTGGCTTGTGCAGCCATTTGAGACACTCATGATTTAAGGCTATATACTGTAAGTAAACTTTGATTGATTGATGTTAGTGACTGATGAACATTATCACATAATTTATTCATAAAGTATAAATAACGACAAATAAAGATAGAATACTATTTACTGCAACATATAAGTGCAAAAAAAAAACAACAACGTTATGATTTGTAAATTTTTCAGAATGTGCTTGTTCTATTTTTAAATAAAGAAAACAATCTGAAGTTGTCTTTATTTTTAAGTTATCGTGCCATGATTTCACCAGTCCGGTCCACTTGGGAGTAGATTTTTCTCCATGTGGCCCCGGATCTAAAATGAGTTCGACACACCTGATTTTTTAACTTATCTGTGGTAAACGCAGGTGAACTCAGACAGTTTGTTGACCTCTGTTTGCTGTCCATGTAGCATTTTTGCTGGCAGCGCCATCCTCACGATCTTGTTTCGCTTTAAGACGCTATTTTAAACGCGATGTGCGCCGATGATAAGAAAGTTTGCCACTGCGATACCAACTAATTACCTCAGTTTTATCTAGAGTTCTGTCAGAGTTTGTTTTGAAGGGCACAGAGCACATCGCTCTAACTATCATCACACCGGCATGTGAGGTGACCACTGTCTGTGCAATGCGCGCCACCCTCCAGCGGTCAAAACACAGTGATTCATCTACATTTATTTATGATAACGCAATATTTTCATAATTGATCACATGCATTAAAGCGTTACTGTATCAGTCCTACTTATTTGCAAAATGTGTTTAGATCGTCTGACATAATTTTCCCCCAAAAAAGATCTGAATTGATAGTGGTGTGTTCACTTTTTTGCTAAAGTTTGTCTATTTTTTTTTTTTTTTTTTTTTACATAATTTTGAGAAAACCGCTTTTTGAATACAGGTGTGTTCACTTTTTTGGCAAAATTTTTCTGTTTTTGTCTTGAGTACTGTTTTAGTAGGAGTGGGTTCACTTTTTGCTAAATGTTATGGTTTGGATTTTTGACATAATAAAAACAAATTAGTGCTGTGTTTTATTTGTGATGTGTTCATATTTTTGCAAAATGTTGTTTTTGTAACTTTATTTCCCACAAAATAATGCTGTATTTCAAAAGGGGTGTGTTCCCTTTTTTTTTTTTTGCTAAATGTTGTTCTTTTTAAAACATAATTTCCAGTAAAACTCTGAGTTTTATTGGGTTTTTTTCACTTTTTATTTTTCAAAATGTTGTTTTGTCTTTCTGACATAATTTCCAGAAAACTACTTTGTTTTAGTGAGATCACTTATTTTTGCAAAATTTAGGTTTTTTTTGTAAATAATTTCTAGTAAACACTAAGTAGTAATAGGGGTGTGTTTACATTTTTGCCAATTTTTGAAATTATTTTTTTAGATAATTTCCAGAAAACTGCCGTGTTTTATTTGTGGTGATTTAACTTTTTTTTTGCAAAATATAGTTTTTTTTAAAGCATAATTTCCAGAAAAATGCTTTGTTTTAGTTGAGGTATGTTCCTTTTTCTGTTGTGTACTGTTCAATTTTTTTAAACATAATTTCTAGTAAACACTGTTTTAATAGTGTTGTGTTCACTTTTGCAATTTTATTTATTTTTTTACATAATTAACAGTGTTTAGATCGTCTGACATAATTTTCCCCCCCAAAAAAACCTGTTTTAATAGGGGTGTGTTCACTTTTTTGCAAAATTTTGTAGAACATATATATGTATATATATTTTTTTTACATAATTTTGAGAAAACCGCTTTTTGAATACGGGTGTGTTCACTTTTTTTGCAAGATTTTGTAGATTTTTTTAAACAATTTCTTCTTGAAAAAGTATTGTTTTAATAGGAGTGGGTTCACTTTTTTTTGCAAAATGTTGTTGTTTGGATTTTTGACATAATAAATAAAATAAGTTTTATTTGGGATGTGTTCAAATTTTTGCAAAATGTTATTGTTTTTGTACCTTTATTTCCCAAAAAAGAAGGCTATATTTTAAAAAGGGTGTGTTCACTTTTTTTTGTCTTTTTGACATAATTTCCAGAAAACTGCTCTGTTTTAGTTGTGGTGAGTTCACTTATTGTTGCAAAATGGGTTTTTTTTTTAAAGCATAATCTTTTTTTTTTGTTTACATAATTTCCAGTAAATAAGGGTGTGTTCACTTTTTTGCAAATATTTTTTATTTATTTTTATTTTTAGATCATTTCCAGAAAACTGCCGTGTTTTATTTGTGGTGATTTAACTTCTTTTTTTTTTTTGCAAAATATTGTTTTTTTTAAACCATAATTTCCAGAAAAATGCTTTGTTTTAGTTGAGGTATGTCCTTTTTTCTGCTGTCTAATGTTTTATTTTTTTAAACACAATTTCTAGTAAATACTGTTTTAATAGTGTTGTGTTCACTTTTGCAATTTAAAGTTGTTTTTTTTACATAATTGACAAAAAAAAACCTGTGTTTTAATTGGGATGTTTTAAAAAATAAAATAAAATGTACTTATTTTTTTCACATCATTTACATAAAAACACTGTTTTAATTGGGGTGTGTTCCCTTTATTTGCAAACATTATTTTTACATAATTTACAGAAAAAAGCAGTGTCGTAATTTGGGTGTGTTCACTTTCTATTGCCACCGTCTGTTGTGTGATTATATGGATTGCAGCTTTTCCTTTATGAAAAAAGAACCACAATTGGATCAAAAAGACAAGCGTGTCCTTGAGCAAGTCACCATTTGCACCAATGAAATTGTTCTATGAAGAGAAAAATGACTCCACACGTGCCGTCCAAAGCAGGCTAATTCTCCGTGACCCTTGTTAAACCTGCAATTGCATGACCTCAGGTGACTTGCTGTAGTCGTCTTGAGGCTGAAGAGAGAACAAACGGCGCACAAAGTGTTATTGCAACATGTGCTTGAAGCAAAATACAGCCGTATTTGTCAGTGCAGTTGAGAGCGTCAGCTTAGTGCTGCGAGCCCGTGTTTACCACACGGAGGATGAATGCAGGATATCCATCACATTAACACGCTTTGATTGCAGCCTGGCACTTTGAGGCAGCTAAGTCCGCAGGAAGGCTCTTGTATTGCACCGGTCTTGGCGTTTCAAACGCTGCACGCCACTTATGTATTTAGCTTTATTTATAGAAACTATATTTCAGTGCAGTGGTGTGGGTGGCAGATCTTGTTGTCTTGCTGAATTCTGCAGTAAAGCTGTTTGTTTTGGCTTTGTTGCCCTTGGCCTTTTCCTCTATCAAACATTGCATTTAAACCCCGAACAAGGAATTTTACTTTAAATATGTGCCCAACTGATCAAGTAAAATGGTGTCAAACGGTTTGAATTGAATCAGAAAATAGCAAAATACAACACATTACTGTTTTGAACATCACCTTTGGAAAATATGTTGCTGCATGCTCTATAAATCCCAAACAGCATTATATCAAAATGAAACACATAAAGCCCCCTGCAATTAAAATAACAATCGGTCAGGGGGAATTCATTTGATTTGTTTAAATCAGGGGTGTCAAACGTAAGAACAGTTTTTTTCCGGCCCGCGTGATGAGTTTGCCAAGTATAAAAATTAGCTGCTTTTTTTTTTTTTTACATAAGAAACTGCTGTTCTAGATGTGTCCACTGGATGTCACAATAGCAATTCTGTTAGGCAAGCAAACGGTGGCTCCTCCTCCTCGACCCACATGAAACTTAAAACCTGCCGTTTTATGTCTTCTGCTTTGAACCATACTTGCCAACCCTCCCGATTTTCCCTGGAGACTCCCGAATTTCAGTGCCCCTCCCGAAAATCTCCCGGGGCAAACATTCTCCCGAATTTCTCCCGACTTCCACACGGACAACAATATTGGGGGCGTGCCTTTAGCGTCCTCTACAACCTGTCGTCATGTCCGCTTTTCCTCCATATAAACAGCGTGCCGGCCCATTCACATAATATATGCTGCTTTTACACACACACAAGTGAATGCCAGGCATACTTGATCAACTGCCATAAAGGTCACACTGAGGGTGACCGTATAAACAACTTTAACACTGTTACAAATACGCGCCACACTGTGAACCCACACCAAACAAGAATGACAAACACATTTCGTAAGAACATCCGCACCGTAACACAACATAAACACATTGTCATTTGGCACCCTTACTCCCCCATAATGTCTCTGTCAAACACAAGAAAAGTGAACTTAACCCTTTTGAGTAGTTTTTACCGCCGTGTCTTACGGTTTGTTGATGTAGCACTGGATTCAATCCCAGAAAGACTGTGATTTAAAGTTTAATCCTGGCTTTGTAGATACGCTGAGACGAAGTCTAAGCTCATTGTGTTTTTGAAGCTGCACCAATTTCCTCAGAATTTTCAACAAACTTGAAGTGTTTTGTCCAGAGGATTATTTGTGATTTGTACGTTTTCATAATGTGCTTGTTCTATTTTTGGCCAAAGTAATACAAAAAACAACAACCTGGAGTTGTCTTTATTTTTAAGTTATCATGCCATGATTTTACCGTTACAGCCCACTTGGGAATAGATTTTCCTCCATGCGGCCCCTGAGCTAAAATGAGTTTGACACCCCTGCTTTAAATCAAGGGTGGTATTTGTAAGGATACATTTGATATTTGTCACTTTCAAAACAAGTACAGTATATAGATTTTTTAAAAAGAAAAAAAAGCAGCCTCTATATCAGCTTATGGTATTTTTGCCATGGCCATTAAAACATTTGGTGCAGTCCACAAATGGCCCCTGGGCCGCACATTTTGGGCAATCCTGGTTTATTTAATAAACAATTATGAATCACGAAGTGAAATCAGCGGTTTGTGTTAATGAGTGAAAACAAAATAATGTAAGCATATTTATTGTCATGTTGTGTCGTAAAATGATGATCATGTACCATTATTGATTATGCAGAAGAAATCCTCTCAAACAGGTGTGTTCTAAAGCAGTGGTCCCCAACCTTTTTGAACTGCGGGCCGGTCAATGCTTGAAAATTTGTCCCACGGACCGGGGGGGGGTTCATAAAAAAATACAATCATGTGTGCTTACGGACTGTATCCCTGCAGACTGTATTGATATATATTGATATATAATGTAGGAACCAGAAATATTAATAACAGAAAGAAACAACCCTTTTGTGTGAATGAGTGTAAATGGGGGAGGGAGGTTTTTTGGGTTGGTGCACTAATTGTAAGTGTATCTTGTGTTTTTTATGTTGATTTAATTTTAAAAAAAAATAAAAAAAATTATTTTATTTATTTTTTCTTTTGCGGCCCGGTACCAATCGATCCACGGACCGGTACCGGGCCGTTGCCCGGTGGTTGGGGACCACTGTTCTAAAGTACGGCTAGAATTTTTTATTGGCCTGTAGAATATTGTAAAAAGTAGAATCAAGCAAAGCAGCATAAAGGCCTAAGGGAAGGAGACACAGTTGAAATATTAGTACTAATAATACTAATTACACCATAACTCAAAGCTGACAGAAAGGTTTGTCTTATTAAGTTTTTCAGGGCCGCCTCTCCCTTTAGGCCTGAGGTGTCCAAAGTGCGGCCCGGGGGCCATTTGCCCGTGACACATTATTCAGAGAAAATAAGCACATTACATGAAACAAAAAAAATTTGGACCTGAAACCAAAATGGCCCACGACCTATGCGGTAATTTCCCTGTGTCCTGTCGTATTTAACGTTTACATATTTCTTGCAGGTCATGGGGAATTTTGGAGTGGGCTAAAGCACTTAAAAATGGTTTTAAGCTATATTCAAACTAAGCCGGATAACCCCTTAAACGAATAATTATTTAGCCTAAGCCCCGTTTCAGCCACACTAAACTATCGTTTAAAGGCCTACTGAAATGAGATTTTCTTATTTAAACGGGGATAGCAGATCCATTCTATGTGTCATACTTGATCATTTCGCGATATCGCCATATTTTTGCTGAAAGGATTTAGTAGAGAACATCGACGATAAAGTTCGCAACTTTTGGTCGCTGATAAAAAAGCCTTGCCTGTACCGGAAGTAGCGTGACGTCACAGGTTGTGGAGCTCCTCACATCTGCACATTGTTTACAATCATGGCCACAAGCAGCGAGAGCGATTCGGACAGAGAAAGCGACGATTTCCCCATTAATTTGAGCGAGGATGAAAGATTTGTGGATGAGGAAAGTGAGAGTGAAGGACTAGAGGGCAGTGGAAGCGATTCAGATAGGGAAGATGCTGTGAAAGGCGGGTGGGACCTGATATTCAGCTGGGAATGACTAAAACAGTAAATAAACACAAGACATGTATATACTTTATTAGCCACAACACAACCAGGCTTATATTTAATATGCCACAAATTAATCCCGCATAACAAACACCTCCCCCCTCCCGTCCATATAACCCGCCAATACAAATCAAACACCCGCACAACACACTCAATCCCACAGCCCAAAGTACCGTTCACCTCCGCAAAGTTCATACAGCACATATATTTCCCCAAAGTTACGTACGTGACATGCACATAGCGGCACGCACGTACGGGCAAGCGATCAAATGTTTGGAAGCCGCAGCTGCGTAATCACGGTAGCGCATATCCAACTCAAAGTCCTCCTGGTAAGAGTCTCTGTTGTCCCATCTCCACAAGCATGCGTATCCAACTCAAAGTCCTCCTGGTAAGAGTCTATGTTGTCCCAGTTCTCCACAGGCCAATGGTAAAGCTTGACTGTCATCGTTCGGGAATGTAAACAATGAAACACCGGCTACAACGTAGCCGCTACGTGTTTGTGTTGCTGCAGCCGGCCGCTAACACACCGCTTCCCACCTACAGCTTTCTTCTTTGCTATCTCCATTGTTCATTAAACAAATTGCAAAAGATTCACCAACACAGATGTCCAGAATACTGTGGAATTTCGCGATGAAAACAGACGACTTATTAGCTGGCCACATTGGTGTCCCAATATGTCCTCTACAATCCGTGACGTCACGCGCAAACGTCATCATACTGAGACGTTTTCAGCAGGATATTTCACGGGAAAATTTAAAATTGCACTTTACTAATCTAACCCGGCCGTATTGGCATGTGTTGCAATGTTAAGATTTCATCATTGATATATAAACTATCAGACTGCGTGGTCGGTAGTAGTGGCTTTCAGTAGGCCTTTAAGGTCCCCCTCCTCGGACATTATTGTATTTATTGTATGGACTCATTGATCGTTTACAAAGTGAGTTTGGAGAGGAAGTGACGCCAGAAAGACCGCGCCCCACACAGGAAGTGACGTCAGAAAGAACGCGCCACATCCAGCTTCGTAATAAAATGGTTTTGTAACTCGGAGCTAACCACTGGAAATATGAAGGCGAGTCATCCAGACATTCCCGTGTTTCTCCTTCCTCTACATGTACAGACGCTTGTGGAAATCACACATGAATACCTAAAGAGGAAGCGATTGCAGCTATTTGGGATACAACACTTCTCAGACGGCAAGAGAACTTTCCAATGTCCTGGTCAGCTGTGATTCTACTTACCGAAAAACTTCATCCATTTGTCGAAGGAGAGACAACGAGAATGAGGGCTCCCGTAGATGTGATAAAAAAAAAAGGTAGCGTGTGCTTTGTATTACCTGGCCGTCGAGGGAAGACTACGGAAAACAGCGAATGCTTTTGGACTGGCAAAGCAGACTGTATCAGTTATTGTCGCGGACTCAACGTCTAGGTCCAGAGTATATAAAGTCATCAAAAAGGAATGGACAATGAAAGTGAAGGCAAAAGAGTGAGGAGTGTCCTGACCAGATATCTAGATCCCTAGATTGATTGTTGTAAAATGTTCTTTATCACATTGTTTACTTTCACATGTCCATTAAAGATGTGATTAATTTATGATGGCTCAGGTGTGATTCACTACAATAGGGCCCCACAGCACACTGGATTCCAGTTAATGGAAATACCTTAACACTGGATATTGTTCAGATACCAAAGACTATAAAAATGGGACCCATAACCTCCCTGCTTGGCACTCAGCAACAAAGGGTTGGAGTTGGGGGTTAAATCACCAAAATGATTCCCGGGCGCGGCGCCGCTGCTGCCCACTGCTCCCCAAGGGGATGGGACAAATGCAGAGGATACATTTCACCACATCTACTGTGTGTGTGACAATCATTGGTACTTTAATCTTTAATCTTTAATAAGTTAAATTTAAGAACTTGCACACAAAGCAACACTGGAGGTGACTATGACGTGCGCATTTCCTGCGCATGCGTTGCGCTGGCGGACAGAGGGGGGCAGGGGGTCTTAAACGACTATTGTGTGTGTGTGTGTGTGTGTGTGTGTGTGTGTGTGTGTGTGTGTGTGTGTGTGTGTGTGTGTGTGTGTGTGTGTGTGTGTGTGTGTGTGTGTGTGTGTGGACAAGGATAAGGTTAGGTGGGATTTGCCCTGAATAACCGTAGCTGGCTTAGTGTAGAAGGTGCCTTAGTTAATTATAATAATAATAATAATAGTAGGGATTTGAATCTTTCAACAACTCACTACTTGATTCCAATTATTGGGGTGACGATTAGATTCAGAATCGATTCTCGATTTTAGAAAATACTCGATTCAAACCGATTTTCCCAATATATTATTTGGTATATGAATTATATTTAAATGATCATTTATATTGGCTGCAGGAATATGACATATAAGCACCGTGAGAAAGCGCGGAGATGGCCTAAAAAACATGTATTTTTTTTTGTTTTTAAATACATTTAAAAATCAAAGATAAGCTCCAGACCCCCCACTACCCTGAGAGGGACAAGCGGTAGAAAATGGATGGATGGATTATTTTATCAAAATTGTGAATCGATTTAGAAAGGAAAAAATCATGCTTTGGATGTCAATCGATTTTTTTTCAGCACCCCTAAATATCGTTTAAGAATAATAATACGAAGAAATTAAATATCCATTACACTGGTCGCCCAGGGCGGGGGTCCCCACATCTGCAATCCCCTCCGAGGTTTGTCATTGTATCCCACTGGGTTGAGTTTTTTCTTGCCCTGATGTGGGATCTGAGCCAAGGATGTCGTTGTGGCTTGGGCAGCCCTTTGAGACACTCGTGATTAAGGGCTATATAAATAAACTTTGATTGATTGATTGAAATATCTCAAGGGGGTTAGCCGCATTCTTCAAATTTTCTGTACGCGGCCATCGCTGGGGAAAAAAAATAGTTTGGACACCCCTGCTTTAGGCAGATCAGTCAGTGTGCGTGGGGGGCCACATTTTGCATGAAGAGGAGCATGTAAAATGTTAATTAATCAATTATGCCAAATTTTTGCTGCAAACACAATTCTGATTAGGTCCCCAATCAAGCCCCATAATTCAGCAAATTCATATTTAATGTAACTTTTTATATACTAAAACCAAACAAAACGGATGGTCCTCGCATGCTTCGGTTGTTCAGAGTGTGACCCTCAGTGGACAAGGTTTGAATACTCCCGCATTAAAATATCAATTGTTCAGGCATCATTTAACTTCGTTTTAGATGGAGCTCCAGCGACCTCTTGTGGTATATTCTAGTATATACGCACCCTACCATTGAAACTTTCTTGAAACTTTTTTTCAAACTACATTTATTGCTTTGTTACTTCAAATTCAACTTTATTTGCTCAGGAAAATGCACATTAATGAACAATCTTATTTACAGGCTGTAAATAAACCAGATTATGGCAGAGTTCCTCATTTACATAGACGGACAATATCATGTTAAAAACACATAGACACAAAAATAAAAAAAACAATAAAATGAGTCAAAGTGACAACATAACAGGGAATTTTTAATTTTTTTTGCTAGAATGTGTTTATTTCTTGGTTTCAATTTAGTATTTGACTTTTTAGAAGTTATGTAAAGCTAATAATCATCAATGACCATACATTGTCATCAAATATGTCTGTTTTTACAGCAACATCCTAAATATCATAAAGGCTAATTAAATGTCAAAACTATAAACTGTTACATGTGCTTGCTGGACGACGGCAAGTCCCTTAAATTAAGTGGTTTTGCTTTCTATTATTATTTGTTAGGTTTTTCTGCCATCTAGCGGAAAATGTTCTAAACTGCAGCTTGTCAGCCCAAGTCGAATTTGCTTAGACGAGCGTGTTTTGTGATGCATTTTAAAACAGATTTAAAAAACAAACAAACAAAACAAAACAAAAAATGTAATCCTTTGCAATAAATTATTTATTTTTTCTGTATCACCTTTAAATGTTCCATTTTTTGGGGGGGGGGGGGGGGCTCATGCCCTTTAATTAGTTTGAATATGTTGCAGTGCAGGGGCGTCCAAGGTAATTTTTTAACGGTAAATAATTTTACAAAAAAAGTGGCATAAAAGAGCAAACATGTGTAATGTAACCACAAAAGTTGCAATGTTGACACTAATAACACAAAGCTACCATGTCTGCAGGTTTTTACTTTACAACAGTCTTTGCTCAAAAAATAATAAAAACTCATAATCGATGGATAGATCTGAAGTTGATTTAGAGGTTTAAGCGTTAAAAGTACAAATAAGATACAGAATTTTCCTATAAACCGCAACTTTTTGCTTACGCTTTGAACCCTGCGGTTTATAAAACGGTGCGGCTAGATTATGGATTTTTATTCGCTACGGCCAGAATGTTTTGTAATCAACAAATAGTTTTCATAAAACACAGACAGAGACACTGAAAAGGTGTGTTTTTGTTTGTGCTATGGTGCCATCTTTTGGACGAGTTTTCTCACTGCAGGTGCTGCGGGTTGAAGGTCTACAGCAGACCTGAGCAAATTACGGCCCGTTAAGATTTTAAATCCGGCCCGCCAGACGTTCCCAAATCATTTTTTTAGACCTCTAACATCGAAACTATAGCCGCCATTATGATGTGCAGTGCTTTTTTTCAAATTACCGTAAGTTTTTAACTAAAGAAAGTATTTCAATGGTTGGAAGCTGTGTTTTAGACTGGTATACGAATTATTACGGTAATCGATGTCATTGCAGCTCATACGAGGCACCTAGCAGTTTGTTTCCGCAGAGTGTTTCCAGAGCGACCATTGTGAAACACGAGTGTTTGGGACAGACCAGGAAGCAGATTTTTACAAAATATTTCTGTAGAAAAATTATATTTGCGTTTTATTAGGGCGTTCATATTTTGCTGTGTTTGTTGCATTCTTTTGCGTTTCGCTTCATTGTAAAAGATGTTGACGTATATATGTTAATATTCAGTCTTTTATCGTTATATTGTGAATCCAACATTCTTTATTTTTATGTACATTCTGGGTGTCTCATTGAGTAAGGTGGCCTGTCATTACTTTTTATCAGACATTATTGTATTTGTATATATATATATATATATATATATATATATATATATATATATATATATATATATATATATATATATATATATATATATATATATATATATATACGTGTCCTGGGCATGACGTTAAAGTGCATCCGGCAGTGGAGGCTCTTCTATGGGGTCTCGGGGCACTAGGAGGTTAACCCCTTTACTACTGTTACCCCAGGTGGCCCTTGGCAAAGGCCTAGTACCTGACTGCCCCCTAGCCAGGAATACGGTGAAGACCTCAACGGCGGAGCAGGCGGAAGACAGTAGATTTAAGAACTACCACAACGGCTGCGATGGCGGGAGAAGGCTGCAGCAGAAAAGGGTCCCCAGTCGTCTTGGACTCCATGCCACTGGACCCTGAACCAATTCTGTCAAGGATCGTGTGTTGACTGTTTGTGCACCAGTCTCTCCATGTTAAACAAAGTCACGCAAAGGCATCTTCCATAAATGGATACACCCCTACCAGGAGGCTTGTCATACTTGTTCGAGTGACCGCCGATGATATATACATATATATAATACACACACCGGCCTCCCAGACACCTTTTTTTTTTTCTCAATGTGACTGAGCCTCGAGTCAAAATAATTGCCCAGGCCTGGTCAACAGTATTTCCTTCTGTTTAGTGCCTTGAACCGGAAGCACAAGTGCCGTTCCCTTCACAAGTCGTCAATAGCGTTTCTACCTGTATGGTTTCTTCATTCATCACTCCAAGCAATGTTTGTAAGTTTTACAATACAACTAAAACAATTCATACATTCATACCGTCACGTTTGATAGTGTTTTCATGCATGTTTGTATGTGCTATCGTAATGTAATTAAGGGAGTATCATTAGCTTTCGCTAATATGCTAACATGTTTATAAGCGTCTGTGTTAGTATTATTAACTTACTATAGCATTATTTTTTGTATTGTTTCAGTTTCACAGATTCACCAAGACGTCAACCTGGAGTTATTGAGTTTGTTTAGCTGATAGGAGATGTAGCTTCCGCAGGGAGTGGGTCTATGGCGATGACTTCTGTTTTTTTTAATCCACCATTTTACTGCCGTGTTACAGGCACCGTTTGGAAAAAATAAGGTGTGTAAATAAATGTTTAAAAAATCTTTTAGTTTGAATAACTCATTTCACAATGTATATGTACGGCTTATAGTCCGGTGAGGCTCAGATATGGAAAATATTGTTTTCTTCAAAAATTTGTGGGTGTGGCTTAAATACCCGTAAAATACGGTATATTGATATATGACTTAAATTTAACACTTTTATGAGAGTGGGCTTTTGGAACCCCAAGACCTATAGTCAGATTGTTTTCTTAAACGGTCATTGTTTAATTGAGTTACTTTCCTAATTAGGCCTCTAATTACTTCACATGAAATATTCCACTTTGAAAATTTTGAGGGGAAAAATACTAAATATTTTGTGGTTTTCCTATATAAAATCATATTTATTTATTTTTTTTTTAATTTTAACATTAGGTCAACGAATTTGCTCTATAGATATTTCAAAGTAAAAAAAAAAAAAGAATATATGACTTATTTTTAACACTTTAATAATGACACTCTTTTAACCTTCACCAAAATTGAGGGAAGCCCCATGGGTTGCAATATATATTGTGTTAGTTTTGAAAATGAAAAATATAAAAGTGGCCCCTGCATGCTTTGATTTGTCAGTGTGCGGCCGTCGGTGGAAAAAGTTTGTGCACCCCTGATTTAGTTTTATCTGAGAGTTGTTCCCTTAGGGGAAACTGGGTAACACATGGCACACTGACAAAGCTTATAACCTATTGTTACTATAACAATCTACAAGGTTAATATAGTTGGCTTTTCTTTCTTCCCCTCCATTGATCTGCTGTCTTTTGTATTTCAAGTTATCATTAAATACTGTATATGTATTGTTGCATTTGAACAATTGTATTGTTGATAATATAGGTAATTATTATTATTAATTATTATCAATAGTGAAATTTCTATTGGTATTTGTATCGCTCCATTTGTAGTGTAATAATGTTCATTGTCATTTCTGTATTATTATTTATTTCACTAACTGCTCCTTTGCTATCACTTTTATCATCATATTTGTACATATCCTATTTGCTGATGTTGTTCTGTTGTTGTTGTTGTTGTTGTGTTTGCTGTTGTTGTTGTCTCTCTGTCTTATCCCCCTCTCATCCCCGCAATTTCCCCCTCCGTCTTCCTTTTTTTCTTCTTTCTATCCCCTCCTGTTCCGGCCCCGCTGCACCAAATAATAATATAAATCCATTTAATAAAGTCAAATACAAATATGGCAACAAGAGAAGTATCCCGCACTCCTCTTTTGTAAAGTAAATGTGTACAGCCGATACGGGCATCTACATCAACTATATGATTTGCCTGAGTAGCTGGACAGGACAAAAAAAAAAAAAAAAAGTTTTATGTGCGAGGGAAAGTGTCGGAACGTATTATACATTCAAAAAATCATCAGCTGTCATAAAGACACCGGGAAAGTTTCCAAGCAACATGAACTGTAAAAGGAGCTGTACTTACCCGCCATATCTGTTGATAGCCATGTCAAATGTAAACTTCCTTCTATTTGTCGGTTCCTATTAAGAAACGTCCCCCATGGATGACAGGGAATCCTTAGAAACTTTTCTTTATATGGGGAAACAAGAATCCTTAACTTTAACATGTTCCTCTCAGGGTCATTCCAGCATGATAAGTGTTGTGTGTGTCATTCTTCTTGACATCACGGGTCCGTCTTGTTGTCTTCCAAGAGGATTGAAAGATCATAAATGTGGTCCATGCAGTGACCTGTTGGTACGTCCGACTGCCAATAACGTATGAGAAGATTGAAGATGTTGGCTAATTGAGAGTTGAGAAGTCGTCCTGTCTTCTCTCAGCCAAAAGGATGAATGGAAAGTCTGCCTCTCTGCCTCCTTTTATACTCTCTCCTCCTCTCTTCTCCAGTCGCCACGCTTTGGCTTTTACCCTTCGCTTCAGTCTGAGCGTGTGTGTGTGTGTGTGTGTGTGTGTGTGTGTGTGTGTGTGTGTGTGTGTGTGTGTGTGTGTGTGTGTGTGTGTGTGTGTGTGTGTGTGTGTGTGTGTGTGTGTGTGTGTGTGTGTGTGTGTGTGTGTGTGAAAAGAGCTCTTTCAGAGCAGCACGAATATATTATACCCCAAACAAAAGAAGTAGGCTTATTGTTTATGAATTACCAGCCTCGCAAAGCCAACAAAGGGCCCCATTTTCATAGAAAACTCCATTTTCATTTCAGCTCCATTTGATTAGCAGAGCAAAATAAAATAAAAAGAGCCGCTCGGTCGCAGCATCCCAAAGGGATCCTTTCCCTCCTCCCCGGTCTCATTCAGAAGCTCTGAAAAGGTTTCTTTATGGCTTTCTTTGCCAAGCTTGACGTCAAAATGGGCTTTTAGCAGTAAACCAATGGCAGGAAAATTATCGCTGTTCTATTTTGTGCGATAATAAGAGAAAGAAGAGAGTTCAATTTTGTCTTTGTCATCTTCTTCTCCCCTTTTCTTTGCTGTCTTTTCAGTTCCTGTAGGAGAAAATTGCAGAGGCTGGAAATTAATGGCACATTTTTAAAGGGGATGACAGCGTGTGAAGAGGCAGACACAATGTGCAGCAGCCGTCCAATAGAAATGATCACAAGCTATTGAACTTGCTGAGGAGACGTGTGGCATACAGCTAAGACAGAAAGTGTCATTTTTTGGCACTAAATCAGGGATATTCAAACAAGTTGTTTTGGGGCCTAGATATGCAGAAAACATTTTTAACTACATTTAAGACATTAGGTCAGGGGTGTCAAACATCCCGCCTGATTTGCCCCGCGAACAGGTTTTATCCGGCCTGCGGGATGAGTTTGCTAAGTATAAAAATGAGCTGAAATTTTGGAATGAAAGAAACAGCTGTTCTAAATGTGTCCACTAGATGTCGCAATAGCAATTATTTTTATCTTTTTAGATGATGCTACATAGGGCAGCACGATGGACCGGGGTTAGTACGTGTTCCTCACAATACGAAGGTCCTGGGTTCGATCCTGGGCTCGGGATCTTTCAGTGTGGAGTTTGCATGACTGACTGGGTTCCCTCCGGGTACTCCGGCTTCCTCCCACCTCCAAAGACATGCACCTGGGGATATGTTGATTGGCAACACTAAATTGGCTCTAGTGTGTGAGTGTGGGGGGGTGTGGCCTGCGGACCTGCAGCGAAGCGAGGTGTGTCAGGATCGGCTTTGAGATTAGTGACAGGTGCGTAGATGACACAGCTGTGAGTGTTTGTCTGATCACCTGTCGCTCTGTTAAAGGCAGCAGTCGGGAAGGAGAGGAGGTGGTTGATGGTGGAGAACGAGCGAGAGAAACTTTAACATGGCTGAAAAGCACAATTTACTGCAAAATAAATCATTGTTCGCAAAGATGAACACGGCTGTCACGTACGTCATTGGTGGTCCAGAGAACCCGGAGGAGCAAGACCTCCACAGTGATTGTGAATGTTGTCTGTCTATCTGTGTTGGCCCTGCGATGAGGTGGCGACTTGTCCAGGGTGTACCCCCGTGTGCAGCTGAGATAGGCTCCAGCACCCCCCGCGACCCTATAAGGGACAAGCAGTAGCAAATGGATGGATGGACGATGCTACATATGTAAAAAAATAAAATAAACCACATGATGTTAGTGCACCAGTCGAGGAAAATGAGCAAACTACATAAATAACACCCTGTAAGTTAGTGATGGGTCCGGCAACACCGATGCATCGGCGCATGCGTCGAGCTCATAGAGCAATACCCTGTGTCAGTGCACGTACCGCTTTTAGAAAGTCACGTGACCGATCATGAGCTGTTTTGGTCAAGTGACCGATACGCGAACTGTGTCGCACTCTGTGCCCTGTGAGCGGGTCTTTTCTACAGCCGGAGAAATAATAACTAAGAAGAGACGACTGAAGTGTTGATAACAACCAAACCTAACCCCCAACCCCCTCCTCCATATCCCACACCCCAAATTGTAAATAATGTAAATAATTCATTGTGTATACTCTGATGTTTATCTTGTGTGATGACTGTATTATGATGATAGTATCTATCTGTATCATGAATCAATTTAAGTGGACCCCAAATGAGTTTGACACCCCTGCATTAGGTCATTAATGGCAGGGATTTTCCTACAGCTCAACCAGGACCAAACAGAGGTTTTAGTTATAGGTCCTGAAGGCCAGAGGGAGAAACTTTTACCTTAATTATCCCCCCCAGCGGAGGAAACGCAATCATTTTGGTCACTATGTAATTACTGATAACTTATTTGAATACAAAAATTCTGCTGACCACTAAGTTCCTGCTAAAACATGAACTTTTATTTACACAAAGTGATGAAAAGTCCATTGTCCTTAGCATCAACGCCAACACGAGTGTGAGTGGCTGCAAGGGGTCGACTTGTGGTGAGTATAATGAAAGGCAAGGGGGAGTACAGTGGGTGTCACTCGAGAGATCTGATTTTCAATCGTATAATCTAGGTTAGGGGTGTCAAACGAATAAGGTTTTATCCGGCCCGCGTGATGAGTTTGCCAAGTATAAAAATTAGCTGCTTTTTTTTTTTTTTTACGAAAGAAATTGCTGTTCTAAATGTGTCCACTGGATGTCACAATAGCAATTCTGTTAGGCAAGCAAACTGTTTAGGGTGAATGTGGCTCCTCCTCCTCGACCCACATGAAACTTAAAACCTGCCGTTTTATGTCTTCTGCTTCGAACACATCGTCATTTGGCACCCTCGTTGCCCCAAAATATCTCTTGTCGAACACGAAAAAAGTGAAGGTAACCCTTTTGAATAGTTTTTACCTCCGTTTCTTACGGTTTGTTGAGTTAGCACTGGATTGATACGTGGACATGACAAAGGAGGTATTTGATACTTGAAGAGTTTACATGTACACTACACTCGGACCTGGCGGAGAGAATGAGCACGTTCAGTGGAAGGCTCAGACTCCCAAAATGCAACACGGAACGACACAGGAGGTCCTTCATACCGACTGTATAATGCATATGTTCCATCTTGACTGCACTTAAATGTAGAATATATGTATAATATATTTATATTATTCAAATGTGAATAATGCTGTATAGTATTTATTGTCTATTGTGAGCGACCTGTGGTGTTGAATTTCCCCCAGGGATCAATAAAGTACTTTCTATTCTATTCCATTCTATGTTGTGTTTTTTGTTCAATCCCAGAAAGACTGTGATTTAAAATTCAATCCTGGCTTTGTAGATGTGTCAAACTAATTTTAGATCGGGGGCCCCATAGAGAAAAATCTACTCCCAAGTGGGACTGGTAAAATCACGGCACGATAACTTAAAAATAAAGACAACTTCAGATGGTTTTCTTTGTTTAAAAATAGAACAAGCACATTCTGAAAATGTACAAATCTTAATGTTGATAGGTTTTTTCTACACTTACATGTTGCGGTTAATAGTATTCTATCTTTATTTGTCATTATTTATACATTCTAAATAAATTATGTGATTATGTTCATCAGTCAACTCATTGGTGTTAATGTTTACTCTATCAAGATAAAAAAAATTATATCAAAATCAAATTACAGGATGTTATTTATGTAGTTTGCTCATGTGCCTCAACTGGTGCACTATCATCATGTGGTTTATTTTATTGTTTACATATGTAGCATCATCTACAACGATACAAAGAATTGCTATTGCGACATAAATGGGTTATACTTGTATAGTGCTTTTCTACCTTCAAGGTACTCAAAGCGCTTTGACAGTATTTCCACATTCACCCATTCATTCACACACTGATGGCGGGATCAGCACCCATCAGGAGCAAGGGTGAAGTGTCTTGCCCAAGGACACAACGGACGTGACTAGGATGGTAGAAGGTGGGGATTGAACCCCAGTAACCAGCAACTCTCCGATTGCTGGCACGGCCACTCTACCAACTTCGCCACGCCGTCCCTATCTAGTGGACACATTTAGAACAGCAGTTTATTTCATTCAAAAATTTGGGGTCATTTTCATACTTAGCAAACTCATCCCGTGGGCCGGATAAAGCGTGTCCGTACGGGCCGTACGTTTGACACCCCTGTTCTAGATCATAAATCATGCATCTCACGTGGACATGAGACGTCTGAGTAGGTATTCTGACAAGTTGGTACACTTTGACAGCCATTTAGGACAGACCTGTGCACATTTAGACCCGGGGGCCACATGCGGCCCGTTAAGCTTTTCAGTCTGGCCCGCCAGACATTCCCGAATAATATTTTTTTAGATCTTTAAGATGGAAAGGGTAGCTGCCATTATGATGTGCAGTCATGTTTTCTAATGACCGCAAGTCTTGAACTATACAAAGTATTTCAATGGTTGGAATCTGTGCTTATGGATGATATACTAGTTACTATGGTAATCTAATTAGTTACTATGGTCATCTAATTAGTTAATTTTTTTTTAAGATTAAAGTACCAACGATTGTCACACACACACTAGATGTGGTGAAATTTGTCCTCTGCATTTGACCCATTCCCTTGGGGAGCAGTGGGCAGCAGCGGCGCCGCGCCGCGCCCGGGAATCATTTTGGTGATTTAACCCCCAACTCCAACCCTTGATGCTGAGTGCCAAGCAGGGAGACTATGGTAATCTACGTCACAGCAGCTCAGACGAGGCACCAAGCAGTGTGGGCGGGAAGTGTTTCCACAGACGCGGAAGGAGATTTTCACAACGAAGTTCTAAAGCTTAGTGATATATCAGATTGTAGGTGGGTTTATTTTGTACCCTTCGCGTTCATATTTCACTGTTTTGTTGCATTTTTGTTGCGTTTTACTTGATTGTAAAATATGTCGATTGAAAGGGGTCGTGTCATTCATATTTTGTCAATATTCAATGTTTTATCGTTCATAGAAAAAATTTAAATTCCATTACGTTTTTTAGGCGGTCTGTCATAACGTTTTTAGCATTCAATCAGATATTATTGTGAAGTTTTGTATTAGTGTCTCTAAAAATAGATATGCCGGCCCCCAGACACATTTTTTTTCTCTAAATGTGGCGCCCGAGTCAAAATAATTGCCCAAGTCTGATTTAGGACCTGAAACTGGCAAGGACAACACGAAAAGACGCAAAAAAATAAAATGGTAAAATGGGTTATACTTGTGTGGCGCTTTTCTACCTTTTTTAAGGAACTCAAAGCGCTTTGACACTATTTCCACATTCACCCATTCACAAACACATTCACACACTGATGGCGGGCATTGTATTGTCTCCTTATTTTCTAGGGGCCTGAATTCACAGTCCGTTTTGTCTCTTTGTAGCTTGTAGCTTTGATATAAGCTACAAGCTACATGGCTCTAAAAATAGCTAATCTACAGGAAAATCTACTTGTTCAAAAAGTAGCTAAGCTACCGCGAAGCTACTGGGAAACGTAGTTAAGAAAGCTTAGCTGCATGTAGCTTGTTACTGCCCATCGCTGCCTGCTCTTAAGGTTGCCCTTTAGATGAGTGCAAATGGAACAAGTTGACTGGCTCTTCTCTGCTGCTTTTTTTGGTTTGTTTGTTTTGTCGTCCGCGATGAATATTTTGTCAGGAGACAAAAGCCGAGTCAATCAATTTGTCCTTTTGCTGTTTGTGAAAAGCGTTGACATTTGAGCTTTGCAGGCGACATCTGCAAATGTATATGCCAGCCATTGTGCGAGGCAGCCGGCTCTGTATCAAAGGCTGTAAAAGGCCTTGTCAATTCAGTCGGGATGACTCCACAAAGACGCCTTTCTCCGCTCTGCCCCTGTTGTTGCGAGAACAATGCTCGTCATTGGTGCCGTGCCAACGTTATTGATCACATTGATAACAGGCGTTTACCATGGTACTGTCAAGCTGTCAACTGTCTTCAAAGGCTAATAACAATGTACAGTGGTGACTTTTGAATTCAACTTTGGAACTGCTGCAATAAGAAAGGCAGGACCTGTTACAGAATGTTCATCTTGGAGCGCTAGTCTGAAGTGTCCTGACTATGCTGATTGTTCTCTGGTTTGCGCAAGACCTCCTGTAAACGGTCAGTACTCTCAGAAGCCTGCCAAAAGGTCAACATCCAGAGGTGTAGCACCAAATTCTGGGCCCCCATACGCACAAATCCTGAAGGGCTCTCCATCCCACCCAAAACCCAATGTCGCACACACTTAAATGCACTAAAAACTAATTATTACACATGTTAACATGTGTAAACATGCAAGCAGGTTTAAAAACTAATTAGGTTTTTGACTTTTTAAAGATAGGATTAACATATCAAGAACATACCTTAAATAAACTAACCTGAATATTATTTTTTTTTTTTTTTTTCAAAAAAGTATTAATTCAATAATAAAGTGGCCAGATTATGAATAATTAAATAATCATATTTCCTGTCATGATTCAATTAGATAATTATTTTTAATCTGTCAAGTTTTCCTTACATCAGCGTGTAAAATCGGGATTAGTTGATGCACATGGGATTAACATCAGTGGAAAATATCAGTCATAACTATATATTGTTATTATTGTAATTCTTTTATTCTGGGATTCATGTCTTCATCTGTCTTTAAAATGTTTTATGTTCACCTTAGCTTTCAGCTAAATCTTTTAATCTTTTAACTTTTAACGTCCGCACTGTTTTTATTTTTATTGTCTGCATTTTAATTTTGCTTTTATTTTCTTTCATTTCACTTTGTTGTCTGTGAAGCACTTTGAGTCTGCCTTGTGTATGAAAAGCGCTATACAAATAAAGTTGCCTTGCCTTGCCTTGCCTAAAATCTAATGACACCTTTGTTTCTAACTTTAATTGAGGGTCTTTGAATGCACCACAGTTATCAGCAACAAGATGCTAAAGTAAAGCTTATACATTGCTTTCTGCTATGCTGCCATAGATAAATATATTATATTTTTGCCTTTCTTCACGTCATCCATGTTCCAAAATGTTGGTATTGTGTGTGAATGCTTAAAGGTGAGGTTTGATGTTGTTATGAAGTCTGTGTTGAGTGAAGAGTTGGAAGCTAGGTTAGACTCTTCCCTGGTAGAACAAAACAATTTAAAATTTTTGGTAAGAGGTGGAGGTAGTTTTAGACATTCTTAATTTGATTCAAGCAACCAAATTAATGAATTTCATAGCTATATTAGTTTTATATTAGCATTTATGTTGTTAATGATTGTAAAGTGTGTCACGGTTTCGCATAGTTGCGGTAATTGTGACCCCAAGATGTGGAGACAGGAGACGACGTGTAGGTAAAAAGAGTCTTTATTCACAAACCAGTAGTGCAGCAGGGAAGTGCACATGAAGCACAGGGAAAGCTGTGCAAATTTAGAAATTAAGCCAAAACAATCACTAACCATGAATGGTTGACAAAAGCAATAATCCAGCCCTGTCTGAAGGGCAGGGAAGAGCCGTGTACACTTGACACCTGATTGGCAACCCTGAACAGGTGTGCCCAGATTGCCAGTCAGTGACAGATGAGAGAGGCAGCGCTCAGAAACAGAGTAGTGGAACCAGAACAGGAAGCATAATGAAAATAAGAGCCAAAAACAGGAAATAACAGTAAACTCAGGAAAACCATCCATCCATTCTTCTACTGCTTGTCCAGTTCGGAGTCGCGGAGGTGCTGGAGCCTATCCCAGTTGCATTCGGGCAGAAGGCGGGGTACTCAGGAAAACAATACATAAAATACAAAACACCTGAAGCGTCAGGCCTGACATAAAAGGTCCTGACAAAAGTGTCTGATATTACTATCAGACACTCATAATGGGACAGGGGTAGAATCAAAAAGTCCCTGCTTTATCCTACTCCTTTTGAGCTATTTGCTATTTTTTATATTGGTTGTCTATGAAGGTTCTCATTCATCCAGGTCATTCAATCGATCGCAAATGGACTGCTTGGTTTGTCTTGGAAGACGGTTCGCCGCTCATCCGAGTAGGCTTCATCAGTTCGTACTCATAGACTTAGATTGGTCAGATCTAGTCCAGCGGCTGGTGCCAAAACCCCAATTATTTATAATCCAAAAAACAAGAGGGTGTGCCTGGGCAAGGACGGTTTTGCCCTATCGTAGTGAGAAAAGCAACTGTTTTATTGCAAACGAGCAATCCTGACTGTCAAAGCCAACTCAGTTGTTGAACTATAAATTCCCCTCGTTAGCTTTGAAGTATTATGTGGCAGAACGATCGCTGTGGATCGACTACTACCAGTCCAAATTAGTCTGAGTCCCTCACGTAAGCATTACATTCAGTTGTAAACAAATGGCACAACTGGCATTCTGGTCACAGAATGCCAGTTGGTTGAAAGGACGGTGTTGTATGTGTGGAGACAGGTGGTGTCGCAGACCACCTTCTCTGTTCAGGGATGGTTTTTCAAGCTTGACATAGATGGCTTCCCTCACTCCTCTTTCGTACCATCCGTCCTCCTTGTCCAGGATCCGTACATTTTTGTTTTCAAAGGAGTGCTGTTTTTCCCTGAGGGGCAGGTAGACAGCTGAGTCTTGGCCTGAAGAGTTTGCCCGTCCATGCTGTGCCATGCGTCGGCTTAGTGGTTGTTTTGTTTCCCCAATATATGGATCAGTGCATTCATCATTACACTGGATAGCGTAGTGTGGGGTGGCCGGTCTTTAGGATGCACCGGTCTCTGTCTCAAGGTGTTGCCTGGTTTGAAGTATACTGGGATGTTAAGTTGGTTAAAAGATATTTTGAGTTTCTCAGATAGACCTGATAAATATGGAATGACAATATTTTTGCGTCTGTCACCTTTTTCCTCTATATCCACTCTGTTCTTATTATTTCTGGAACGAGATGCACCTTTCACAAACAACCAGCTGGGGTAACCAAAGGTTTTTTGAGGGCTTTCCTCAAATGCCAATGCTCTTTCTTTTTGGTCTGTGGGCTGGCAGGAACATTATAAGCTCAGTGTTGTAGGGTTCTGATAACGGCCAGTTTGTGTTCCAGTGGGTGGAGTGAATCAAAAAGTAGGTATTGATCGGTATGTGTGGGTTTTCGGTAGACCACAACATAGAGGCCCCTTTTTTTTCCAATGTCCACATCACAATCCAAAAGAGGCAACTTACTGTCTCACCAGTCTGACCAATCTAAGTCTATGAGCAAGAACTGATGAAGCCTATTCAGATGAGTGGCGAAACGTCTACCAAGACAAACCAAGCGGAAAAACTACCCTTATTGCTTAGGTCAGGAAAGATACAAGTGCATTACCAGAACAGAAATGGCTTTGGTGGGATTTGAACCCACGCCTCCTGAGAGACTGGAGCCTAAATCCAGCGCCTCAGACCAATCGGCCACACAACCTTCATATACCCGTCTTAGAGGATAAATTTATTGGCATTATGAGACGGCAAACGTATGACATGGCATCGTCAGTATAACATGGCATCGTCCTCGTTAGTATGGTGGACAGTGTCTCCGCCTGTAACTCGGAAGACCAGGGTTCGATTCCCTGACGGGGAGATGGTTTTGGTTCCTCTTATTTTCATCAGTGAACATCTTGTTCAACCTTGAGCAGTGACCACAGTATGCCTCTCTGAAAATTGTGAAGCGTGGACCCGGAGATACTGCACAGTCCTACAGATATCATAGTACTTTACTACCATTTGTTGCATTCCTCGAAATCAGGATGCATAACAAGTTTTCAAAGAGGAAAAATTGTTTATTAGAGTCAGTGACTCAAATTCAGTATTGCGGATTAATTTGAAACCAAGAATATATGTAAAAGATTAGAAGGGATTTGAACCTTTTCTTACTGACAAATTTGTCAGCATTTCATCTTTTTAAGTCCACAGTGTCGGTACCTCTACTGTTGGAAGTGCAGTTCTGCGGAAGAAACAAACGCCTCTACTTTGGGGTGCATTAGTACTATTTGACAAGGACAAATTATTTTCGTCTCAGAAAACAGACAAGTTTCTCACCAGGAAAACATAAGCGATGGTATTTAAATCTACACCTCCATAAAGCTAGGAAGCATGTACAGTTAGCAGAGTGGCGCAGCGGAAGCGTGCTGGGCCCATAACCCAGAGGTCGATAGATCGAAACTATCCTCTGCTATCTTGAGTGTTTTATGTGAAAGGTATCCACTAAGTTCCACTTGGACCCTTTGTTTTCACATGATAAGAACACCCATTGTGCAGACTTCCACGCTGAAGAACATCCATCCATCCATTTTCTACCGCTTATTCCCTTTGGGGTCGCGGGGGGCGCTGGAGCCTATCTCAGCTACAATCGGCCGGAAGGCGGGGTACACCCTGCACAAGTCGCCACCTCATCGCAGGGCCAACACAGACAGACGGACAACATTCACACTCACATTCAAACACTAGGGCCAATTTAGTGTTGCCAATCAACCTATCCCCAGGTGCACGTCTTTAGAGGTGGGAGGAAGCCGGAGTACACGGAGAGAACCCACGCAGTCACGGGGAGAACATGCAATCTCCACACAGAAAGGTCCTGAGCCCCAGAGTACTCAGTACCTTCGTATTGTGAGGCAGACGCACTAATCCCTCTGCCACCGTGCTGCCCCGCTGAAGAACAGTTGAACAATTTTCCTGTTGCCTTTTTTGAAAATGTCTTTTTTTTTTCTTTTTCTTTTTTTTTTTTTTAATAATGTCCTGCCCAGCTTCTCGGGCAAATCATATAGCAGATGTAGATGCCCATATCGGCTGTTCAGATTTACTTTACAAAAGAGAAGTGTAGGATACTTCTCTTGTTGCCTTACTTGTATTTTGACTTTATTAAATGTATTTATATTATCATTTGGTGCAGCCGGAGGGGATAGAAAGAGAGAAAAAGGAAGACAGAGGGGGGAATTGTGGGGACAAGAGGGGGATTAGACAGAGAGACAAAAACAACAACAGCAAACACAACAACAACAACAGAGCAACATCAGCAAATACGACATGTACAAATATGATGGTAAAAGTAATAGCAAATAAGCAGTTAGCGAAAAATTTTAAAAAAAATACAGAAATGACAATGACCATTATTACACTAAAAATGGAGCAATATGAATACCAATAGAAATAGTGCTATTGATAATAAACAATACCAGTACTTTACCTTTATTATCAACAATACAATTGTTCAAATGCAACAATACATATACGTAATGATAACTTGAGATACGAAAGAATGCAGAAAAATGGAGGGGAAGAAAGAGAAGCAACCTTAACCTTGTAGATTGTTATAGTAACAATAGGTTAAGCTTTGTCAGTGTGCCATGTGTTATACCCAGTTTACCCTAGGGCAACAACGTTAATATATGTTTGATGAAACGTGATTATGTGCATGAGTGTATGTGTGCATATGTACTTGTATATGTACAGTATGTGTATATGTGTGCTTGTACAGTGAATGTATATGTACAGTACGTGTATATGTGTGTACAGCGAATGTATATGTACAGTATGTGTATACAGTATGTGTGTTTGAACAGTGAATGTATATGTACAGTATGTGTAAATGTGTTTGTACAGTGAATGTATATGTACAGTATATGTATGTGTGTGTTTGTACAGTGAATGCATGTGTAGTATGTGTATGTGTGTGTTTGTACAGTGAATGTATATGTACAGTATGTGTATATGTATGTTTTTACAGTGAATGTATATGTACAGTATGTGTATACAGTATGTTTGTATAATGAATGTGCGTGTAGATGTACGAACTTTGAGTGTGTAAATATGTACTGTATTTATTTGTATATGTATGTGGGAGCGTAGGTACCTATGTATGTCTGTATGTATGTGTGTGAGTATATGTGAATTTGCATGTACAATACATTTGACTCCCAGTGTGTGCGGGAGCCAGAGTACGGCCCCAGCCTCCCCGAGAACCCATCCCACAAACAGTAGGTGTGGTGCCCAGGGAACCAGGGGCCACCGCCCCCACGCAGCCAAGCCGGACAGCGACAGGAACCCCAGAGCCTGGCCCACCGTTCCGCCCACAAGGGCCAGCAGCAGGTCGCAGACAGACGCACCCGGCAGAGGACAAGGCACGAGAAAAACAGGGGGAAGCCAGACCCCAAGCCAGCGAGAGACCACACCCCACACAGACAGAAAGGCGGGACCCCCCGCCCGAGGGGCCCGGAGACCCCCCGCAACCGGACGGGAAGACCGCCCCCGCCCCACCGGCAACAGGGCCCCCACGAGCCCCCCACCCCCCGAGAGCGCGGCGAGGCCAGCCCACAGCCACCCCACCCAAGCCGGCCGCCACAGGACCACCCAGCACGGGGCCACAGGAACCACCCACCCCACCCGCAGGGACCCCAACGATGGAGATGGAACAACCAGCAACCGCCCCGCCGAGTCCCCCCCCCTGAGGTAGGGGAATAAATAAAAAAATACATAATAATAATAATAATAATAATATTAATAAAATATATTTAAAAAAAAAAAAAAGGAAAAAAAATAAATAAATAATTAAATCTATTTATAAAAAAAATAAATAAATAAATAAATGAAAAAAGAATTAAAAGAAGATCACAGACATGCTGACACACAAGGTCGCTACCCCAACAACTGGCCGACTCGCAGCACCTCGGAATACCCTGCAGCACGAAGCCACCACAGTAGACGCAGGGACCAGACCCAGCAGGTCCCAACCAAGACGGGCACCCGGAAGGTATGGACGGCGGGACCCAGGAGCTCCAGACACGCAGTCCGGATGCAGTAGCCTGAGGCGCCGACCCCCACCCGACAGGCAGGCCCAGAAAATGTCAATGTTAATGATTTGCATCCCATGAGCATAAGCATGAGAATTGTGGAAATCAATTGTAAATTGACTGCTCCCAGACAGGTTAGACCGTGTTTCCCTGACCGGGAATCGAAACCGGGCCGCGGCAGTGAGAGCGCCAAATCCTAGCCACTAGACCACAAGGGAGCTGACAACTTACCCAGACACTTGCCTCCTGCCTGCTTTTTTGACGGATGCACGAAGCCCCCGTACCATGTCAGTTGTACAAAGTCAGAAATGTGTTTTGCAACGGTCATTGGTTGAAGTCTTTGAGCGGGACCTTTTGTGTCTTAGGAAACTGCTGCAGGAATATGGACTTTGACGTGGAAAAAGTATACAACTCTAACAAGAGCGTACAGACGTTCCCTTCTCATGTGCTCTATTGACTCCTTGGTGTAGTCCGTGTTGAGGGTGAGGTTGTTGTTTCCACACAATGTCAGCATTTCATCGTTTTAAGTCCACAGTGTCGGTAACTCTACTGTTGGAAGTGCAGTTCTGCGGAAGAAACAAACGCCTCTACTTTGGGGTGCAACCTTTTTTTTACTATCCTTGGGCTTCATCCTTAAAACTGTGTGGGGAAGTCAGACCAAAAGCCTTCGTAATCTGCATACGTACAAAATGATTTAGGTTGATAAAACATGGCGTATTTACACTTTCACCCATTTTGTGTTGTATTTGGACTACTGCGCACATCCTCACCCCCGGTTGTGTTCTTTTTGATCACATTCCTAGCGTAAAGAACTCCAAAGCTAATGTTTTGGCCCGATTTCCACAAGCTTTCCAGAGCATTCCAAATGAGGACCAAGCCAGGTCTTATTGCTTAGGTCAGGAAAGATACAATTGCAGTACCAGAACAGAAATGGCAGTGGTGGGATTCGAACCCACGCCTCCTGTGAGACTGGAGCCTAAATCCAGCGCCTTAGACCACTCGGCCACACAACCTCCGTCTACCCGTTTCAGAGGATCAATTTATCGGCATTATGAGACGGCAAACGTATGACATGGCATCGCTTTGGTTGTGGCGTTGCAGGGACAAGCCTGGATCGTTTGCTTGTCCTTTAGAAAACACTGGACAACGCAGTCCTCGTTAGTATAGTGGACAGTATCTCCGCCTGTCACGCGGAAGACCGGGGTTCGATTCCCTGACGGGGAGATGGTTTTGCTTCCTCTTATTTTCATCAGTGAACATCTTGTTCAACCTTGAGCACTGACCACAGTATGCCTCTCTGAAAATTGTGAAGCGTGGACCCGGAGATACTGCACAGTCCTACAGATATCATAGTACTGTACTACCGTTTGTTTCATTCCTCGAAATCAGGATGCATAACAAGTTTTCAAAAAGGAAAAATTGTTTATTAGAGTCAGTGACTCAAATTCAGTATTGCGGATTGATTTGAAACCAAGAATATATGTAAAAGATTAGAAGGGATTTGAACCTTTTCTTACTGCCAAATTTGTCAGCATTTCATCGTTTTAAGTCCACAGTGTCGGTACCTCTACTGTTGGAAGTGCAGTTCTGCGGAAGAAACAAACGCCTCTACTTTGGGGTGCATTAGTACTATTTGACAAGGACAAATTATTTTCGTCTCAGAAAACAGACAAGATTCTCACCAGGAAAACATAAGCGATGGTATTTCAATCTACACCTCCATAAAGCTAGGAAGCATGTACAGTTAGCAGAGTGGCGCAGCGGAAGCGTGCTGGGCCCATAACCCAGAGGTCGATAGATTGAAACTATCCTCTGCTATCTTGAGTGTTTTACGTGAAAGGTATCCGCTAAGTTCCACTTGGACTCTTTGTTTTCACATCATAAGAACACCCATTGTGCAGACTTCCACGCTGAAGAACAGTTGAACAATTTTCCTGTTGCCTTTTTTGAAAATGTCAATGTTAATGATTTGCATCCAATGAGCATAAACAAGAGAATCGTGGAAATCAATTGTAAATTGACTGCTCCCAGACAGGTTAGACCGTGTTTCCCTGACCGGGAATCGAACCCGGGCCGCGGCGGTGAGAGCGCCGAATCCTAGCCACTAGACCACCAGGGAGCTGACAACTTACCCAGACTCTTGCCTCCTGCCTGCTTTTTTGACGGATGCACGAAGCACCCGTACCATGTCAGTTGTACAAAGTCAGAAATGTGTTTTGCAACGGTCATTGGTTGAAGTCTTTGAGCGGGAACTTTTGTGTCTTAGGAAACTGCTGTAGGAATATGGACTTGGAGGTGGAAAAAGTATCCAACTCTAACGAGAGCGTACAGACGTTCCCTTCTCATGTGCTCTATTGACTCCTTGGTGTAGTCCGTGTTGAGGGTGAGGTTGTTGTTTCCACACAATGTCACCAGACAGGCCATCTCCCTCCTGCAAGTCGCTCCGTGCCGACCAGCGATACATGCTATCACTGCGGTGTGATCCGAATACAGGAACAAATACAAGTGGCCTGAGTGTCTAAGGTAGGGGCGCAGGTCTTCAAACGACAGGTTGACAAAAACATACATGTCCACCTTTTAGCCATACCAAGTCAATGGAACAAAACTGTCCTTTGATATATTGAATAATTGATGTTGAAGATGAAAACTTTTTTTTTTCTGGCACATATGCCATGAACCTTCCTGAATCCACTTCTCTTTTGGAAAGTCTAACCTTTTTCACTATCCTTGGGCTTCATCCTTAAAACTGTGTGGGGAAGTCAGACCAAAAGCCTTTGTAATCTGCATACGTACAAAATGATTTAGGTTGATAAAACTTGGCGTATTTACACTTTCACCCATTTTGTGTTGTATTTGGACTACTGCGCACATCCTCACCCCTGGTTGTGTTCTTTTTGATCACATTCCTAGCGTAAAGAACTCCAAAGCTAATGTTTTGGCCTGATTTCCACAAGCTTTCCAGAGCATTCCAAATGAGGACCAAGCCAGGTCTTATTGCTTAGGTCAGGAAAGATACAATTGCAGTACCAGAACAGAAATGGCAGTGGTGGGATTCGAACCCACGCCTCCTGAGAGACTGGAGCCTAAATCCAGCGCCTTAGACCACTCGGCCACACAACCTCCGTCTACCCGTTTCAGAGGATCAATTTATCGGCATTATGAGACAGCAAACGTATGACATGGCATCTCTTTGGTTGTGGCGTTGCAGGAACAAGCCTGGATCGTTTGCTTGTCCTTTAGAAAACACTGGACAACGCAGTCCTCGTTAGTATAGTGGACAGTATCTCCGCCTGTCACGCGGAAGACCGGGGTTCGATTCCCTGACGGGGAGATGGTTTTGGTTCCTGTTATTTTCATCAGTGAACATCTTGTTCAACCTTGAACAGTGTCGGTACCTCTACTGTTGGAAGTGCAGTTCTGCGGAAGAAACAAACGCCTCTACAATGGGGTGCATTAGTACTATTTGTCAAGGACAAATTATTTTCGTCTCAGAAAACAGACAAGATTCTCACCAGGAAAACATAAGCGATGGTATTTCAATCTACACCTCCATAAAGCTAGGAAGCATGTACAGTTAGCAGAGTGGCGCAGCGGAAGCGTGCTGGGCCCATAACCCAGAGGTCGATAGATCGAAACTATCCTCTGCTATCTTGAGTGTTTTACGTGAAAGGTATCCGCTAAGTTCCACTTGGACTCTTTGTTTTCACATCATAAGAACACCCATTGTGCAGACTTCCACGCTGAAGAACAGTTGAACAATTTTCCTGTTGCCTTTGTCAACGTTGCCAATGTCAATGTTAATGATTTGCATCCAATGAGCATAAACAAGAGAATTGTGGAAATCAATTGTAAATTGACTGCTCCCAGACAGGTTAGACCTTGTTTCCCTGACCGGGAATCGAACCCGGGCCGCGGCGGTGAGAGCACCGAATCCTAGCCACTAGACCACCAGGGAGCTGACAGCTCACCCAGACTCTTGCCTCCTGCCTGCTTTTTTGACGGATGCACGAAGCACCCGTACCATGTCAGTTGTACAAAGTCAGAAATGTGTTTTGCAACGGTCATTGGTTGAAGTCTTTGAGCGGGAACTTTTGTGTCTTAGGAAACTGCTGCAGGAATATGGACTTGGACGTGGAAAAAGTATACAACTCTAACAAGAGCGTACAGACGTTCCCTTCTCATGTGCTCTATTGACTCCTTGGTGTAGTCCGTGTTGAGGGTGAGGTTGTTGTTTCCACACAATGTCACCACACAGGCCATCTCCCTCCTGCAAGTCGCTCCGTGCCGACCAGCGATACATGCTATCACTGCGGTGTGATCCGAATACAGGAACAAATACAAGTGGCCTGAGTGTCTAAGGTAGGGGCGCAGATCTTCAAACGACAGGTTGACAAAAACATACATGTCCTCCTTTTAGCCATACCCAGTTAATGGAACAAAACTGTCCTTTGATATATTGAATAATTGATGTTGAAGATGAATACATTTTTGTTTCTGGCACAGATGCCATGAACCTTCCTGAATCCACTTCTCTTTTGGAACGTCTGCCCTTTTTCACTATCCTTGGGCTTCATCCTTAAAACTGTGTGGGGAAGTCAGACCAAAAGCCTTTGTAATCTGCATACGTACAAAATGATTTAGGTTGATAAAACATTGCGTATTTACACTTTCACCCATTTTGTGTTGTATTTGGACTACTGTGCACATCCTCACCCCTGGTTGTGTTCTTTTTGATCACATTCCTAGCGTAAAGAACTCCAAAGCTAATGTTTTGGCCCGATTTCCACAAGCTTTCCAGAGCATTCCAAATGAGAACCAAGCCAGGTCTTATTGCTTAGGTCAGGAAAGATACAATTACAGTACCAGAACAGAAATGGCAGTGGTGGGATTCGAACCCACGCCTCCTGAGAGACTGGAGCCTAAATCCAGCACCTTAGACCACTCGGCCACACAACCTCCGTCTACCCGTTTCAGAAGATCAATTTATCGGCATTATGAGACGGCAAACGTATGACATGGCATCGCTTTGGTTGTGGCGTTGCAGGGACAAGCCTGGATCGTTTGCTTGTCCTTTAGAAAACACTGGACAACGCAGTCCTCGTTAGTATAGTGGACAGTATCTCCGCCTGTCACGCGGAAGACCAGGGTTCGATTCCCTGACGGGGAGATGGTTTTGGTTCCTCTTATTTTCATCAGTGAACATCTTGTTCAACCTTGAGCACTGACCACAGTATGCCTCTCTGAAAATTGTGAAGCGTGGACCCGGAGATACTGCACAGTCCTACAGATATCATAGTACTGTGCTACCGTTTGTTGCATTCCTCGAAATCAGGATGCATAACAAGTTTTCAAAAAGGAAAAATTGTTTATTAGAGTCAGTGACTCAAATTCAGTATTGCGGATTGATTTGAAACCAAGAATATATGTAAAAGATTAGAAGGGATTTGAAGCTTTTCTTACTGACAAATTTGTCAGCATTTAATCTTTTTAAGTCCACAGTGTCGGTACCTCTACTGTTGGAAGTGCAGTTCTGCGGAAGTAACAAACGCCTCTACTTTGGGGTGCATTAGTACTATTTGACAAGGACAAATTGTTTTTGGCTCAGAAAACAGCAAGAGACTTATATTGTAGTATGTCCAAAGTGTTCATGTCATGTGTCAAAAATGTCTGCCGGAGAAAATGGTCAGACGTGTACAAGGGGTTAATTTTCGGAGGCAGGATTAATCTTAGAGGGGGCGTGTTAATACCTCCTTCTCTTGTCACTGGAGTAGGGGGCGGTGTCCTAGTCAAAGTCTGGGCGGGTCGTTTGAATTGTCTTGCGCATGCGCGGCAGACAAAAAACCAATTAGTTCATTCTGTCATTAATCATCGTTTCTTTTGCTGCATTTCGTTTTTCCACGTAATCCCCGTTTACTTTTATCATACGCCAAACTCTTAAATTCTCTCCCTGAGTGTTCCATTTTCACCAGCGCGCACACACACACACACACACACACACACAAACACACACACACTCAGCAGCACACACACACACGAGCACGCGTAAGCACTCCCGCACACACTCAGCAGCACACACACACACACGAGCACGCGTAAGCACTCCCGCACACACACACTCACACTCAGCAGCACACTCTCTGCGTTTCACTTTACCATAAAACTTCCAGTTACTTTTTTTTTTTTTTTTTTTAATTTTACCAGACGTTTGAGTTCACGACTTTTCGAGTATTGTAAACTCCCTCTTAACCCTTTCAAGGAACGTTCTCCTTTTTTTTTCCTCTACCTGCTAGTTCCATTGTCGACAACCGTCCATTCAATTGATCATTACACAGTAATGATTAATCACATTCCTCCCCCGCTGCCATCACATTTCTGTTTTTCACACTCCAAGGCCATGTGTCTATATTTTCTTAATTCTAGTGCCCTTATCGCACTGGGATCTTCCAAACCGGGAGTCTTTATTGTACCTTTTACAAATGGCCTCCAGCCTTTTCCGTACGTTTCAGTGCCCTATTATCGTCACTGGGATCTTGCAACCCGTACTCATTAAGGGAGAGCGCCGAAATCTAGCCACTAGAACACCAGGGAGCTGACAACTTACCCAGACATTTGCTCTATTGTCTCCTTGGTGTAGTCCGTGTTGAGGGTGAGGTTGTTGTTTCTACACAATGTCACCAGACATGCCATCTCCCTCCTGCAAGTCGCTCCGTGCCGACCAGCGATACATGCTATCACTGGGGTGTGATCCGAATACAGGAACAAGTACAAGTGGCCTGAGTGTCTAAGGAAGGGGCGCAGGTCTTCAAATGACAAGCCAGGTCTTATTGCTTAGGTTAGGAAAGATACAATTGCAGTACCAGAACAGAAATGGCAGTGGTGGGATTCGAACCCACGCCTCCTGAGAGACTGGAGCCTAAATCCAGCACCTTAGACCACTCGACCTCCGTCTACCCGTTTCAGAAGATCAATTTATCGGCATTATGAGACGGCAAACGTATGACATGGCATCGCTTTGGTTGTGGCGTTGCAGGGACAAGCCTGGATCGTTTGCTTGTCCTGTAGAAAACACTGGACAACGCAGTCCTCGTTAGTATAGTGGACAGTATCTCCGCCTGTCACGCGGAAGACCGGGGTTCGATTCCCTGACGGGGAGATGGTTTTGGTTCCTCTTATTTTCATCAGTGAACATCTTGTTCAACCTTGAGCAGTGTCGGTACCTCTACTGTTGGAAGTGCAGTTCTGCGGAAGAAACAAACGCCTCTACTTTGGGGTGCATTAGTACTATTTGACAAGTACAAATTATTTTCGTCTCAGAAAACAGACAAGATTCTCACCAGGAAAACATAAGCGATGGTATTTCAATCTACACCTCCATAAAGCTAGGAAGCATGTACAGTTAGCAGAGTGGCGCAGCGGAAGCGTGCTGGGCCCATAACCCAGAGGTCGATAGATCGAAACTATCCTCTGCTATCTTGAGTGTTTTACGTGAAAGGTATCCGCTAAGTTCCACTTAGACTCTTTGTTTTCACATCATAAGAACACCCATTGTACAGACTTCCACGCTGAAGAACAGTTGAACAATTTTCCTGTTGCCTTTGTCAACGTTGCCAATGTCAATGTTAATGATTTGCATCCAATGAGCATAAACAAGAGAATTGTGGAAATAAATTGTAAATTGACTGCTCCCAGACAGGTTAGACCATGTTTCCCTGACCGGGAATCGAACCCGGGCCGCGGCGGTGAGAGCGCCGAATCCTAGCCACTAGACCACCAGGGAGCTGACAACTTATCCAGACTCTTGCCTCCTGCCTGCTTTTTTGACGGATGCACGACGCACCCGTACCATGTCAGTTGTACAAAGTCAGAAATGTGTTTTGCAACGGTCATTGGTTGAAGTCTTTGAGCGGGAACTTTTCTGTCTTAGGAAACTGCTGCAGGAATATGGACTTGGAGGTGGAAAAAGTATACAACTCTAACAAGAGCGTACAGACGTTCCCTTCTCATGTGCTCTATTGACTCCTTGGTGTAGTCCGTGTTGAGGGTGAGGTTGTTGTTTCCACACAATGTCACCAGACAGGCCATCTCCCTCCTGCAAGTCGCTCCGTGCCGACCAGCGATACATGCTATCATTGCGGTGTGATCCGAATACAGGAACAAATACAAGTGGCCTGAGTGTCTAAGGTAGGGGCGCAGGTCTTCAAACGACAGGTTGACAAAAACATACATGTCCACCTTTTAGCCATACCAAGTCAATGGAACAAAACTGTCCTTTGATATATTGAATAATTGATGTTGAAGATGAAAACTTTTTTTTTCTGGCACAGATGCCATGAACCTTCCTGAATCCACTTCTCTTTTGGAAAGTCTAACCTTTTTCACTATCCTTGGGCTTCATCCTTAAAACTGTGTGGGGAAGTCAGACCAAAAGCCTTTGTAATCTGCAAACGTACAAAATGATTTAGGTTGATAAAACATGGCGTATTTACACTTTCACCCATTTTGTGTTGTATTTGGACTACTGCGCACATCCTCACCCCTGGTTGTGTTCTTTTTGATCACATTCCTAGCGTAAAGAACTCCAAAGTTAATGTTTTGGCCTGATTTCCACAAGCTTTCCAGAGCATTCCAAATGAGGACCAAGCCAGGTCTTATTGCTTAGGTCAGGAAAGATACAATTGCAGTACCAGAAGAGAAATGGCAGTGGTGGGATTCGAACCCACGCCTCCTGAGAGACTGGAGCCTAAATCCAGCGCCTTAGACCACTCGGCCACACAACCTTCGTCTACCCGTTTCAGAGGATCAATTTATCGGCATTATGAGATGGCAAACGTATGACTTGGCATCGCTTTGGTTGTGGCGTTGCAGGGACAAGCCTGGATCGTTTGCTTGTCCTTTAGAAAACACTGGACAACGCAGTCCTCGTTAGTATAGTGGACAGCATCTCCGCCTGTCACGCGGAAGACCGGGGTTCGATTCCCTGACGGGGAGATGGTTTTGGTTCCTCTTATTTTCATCAGTGAACATCTTGTTCAACCTTGAGCAGTGACCACAGTATGCCTCTCTGATAATTGTGAAGCGTGGACCCGGAGATACTGCACAGTCCTACAGATATCATAGTACTGTACTACCGTTTGTTGCATTCCTCGAAATCAGGATGCATAACAAGTTTTCAAAAAGGAAAAATTGTGTATTAGAGTCAGTGACTCAAATTCAGTATTGCGGATTGATTTGAAACCAAGAATATATGTAAAAGATTAGAAGGGATTTGAACCTTTTCTTACTGCCAAATTTGTCAGCATTTCATCTTTTTAAGTCCACAGTGTCGGTACCTCTACTGTTGGAAGTGCAGTTCTGCGGAAGAAACAAACGCCTCTACTTTGGGGTGCATTAGTACTATTTGACAAGGACAAATTATTTTCGTCTCAGAAAACAGACAAGATTCTCACCAGGAAAACATCAGCGATGGTAGTTCAATCTACACCTCCATAAAGCTAGGAAGCATATACAGTTAGCAGAGTGGCGCAGCGGCAGCGTGCTGGGCCCATAACCCAGAGGTCGATAGATCGAAACTGTCCTCTGCTATCTTGAGTGTTTTAGACAAAAAAACAATTAGTTCATTCTGTCATTAATCATCGTTTCTTTTGCTGCATTTCGTTTTTCCACGTAATCCCCGTTTACTTTTATCATACGCCAAACTCTTAAATTCTCTCCCTGAGTGTTCCATTTTCACCAGCGCGCACACACACACACACACACACACACAAACACACACACACTCAGCAGCACACACACACACGAGCACGCGTAAGCACTCCCGCACACACTCAGCAGCACACACACACACACGAGCACGCGTAACCACTCCCGCACACACACACTCACACTCAGCAGCACACTCTCTGCGTTTCACTTTACCATAAAACTTCCAGTTACTTTTTTTTTCAAAAAATTTTTTATTTTACCAGACGTTTGAGTTCACGACTTTTCGAGTATTGTAAACTCCCCCTTAACCCTTTCAAGGAACGTTCTCCTTTTTTTTTCCTCTACCTGCTAGTTCCATTGTTGACAACCGTCCATTCAATTGATCATTACAAAGTAATGATTAATCACATTCCTCCCCCGCTGCCATCACATTTCTGTTTTTCACACTCCAAGGCCATGTGTCTATATTTTCTTAATTCTAGTGCCCTTATCGCACTGGGATCTTCCAGCCCGGGAGTCTTTATTGTACCTTTTACAAATGGCCTCCAGCCTTTTCCGTATGTTTCAGTGCCCTATTATCGTCACTGGGATCTTGCAAGCCGTACTCATTAAGGGACGACCAAATACCCAGGGAAAGCTACACCCAACTATTAGTTCACTCGTCAATGAAACTGCCCGTCACGGTAATCGAGACACAATGGCCTGAGTTGACCACTTATTTACAATTTTAATGCAATGGCAGGCTCGGCAAAAATGCAATCAATCTATCAAAATCACCAATCTGTGCCTGGGATTAAAAAACAGTGTTTGACTTGCAGACTTCAGGACAGACTCCTAACGCAGATTTTATCTAAAAAGAAAGGTTCTGCTTACCTTGAATTCCGTCTATTTAATTTAATTCCGTCTACCCGTTTCAGAGGATCAATTTATCGGCATTATGAGACGGCAAACGTATGACATGGCATCGCTTTGGTTGTGGCATTGCAGGGACAAGCCTGGATTGTTTGCTTGTCCTTTAGAAAACACTGGACAACGCAGTCCTCGTTAGTATAGTGGACAGTATCTCCGCCTGTCACGTGGAAGACCAAGGTTCGATTCCCTGACGGGGAGATGGTTTTGGTTCCTCTTATTTTCATCAGTGAACATCTTGTTCAACCTTGAGCAGTGACCACAGTATGCCTCTCTGAAAATTGTGAAGCGTGTACTTGGAGATACTGCACAGTCCTACAGATATCATAGTACTGTACTATCGTTTGTTGCATTCCTCGAAATCAGGATGCATAACAAGTTTTCAAAAAGGAAAAATTGTGTATTAGAGTCAGTGACTCAAATTCAGTATTGCGGATTGATTTGAAACCAAGAATATATGTAAAAGATTAGAAGGGATTTGAACCTTTTCTTACTGCCAAATTTGTCAGCATTTCATCTTTTTAAGTCCACAGTGTCGGTACCTGTACTGTTGGAAGTGCAGTTCTGCGGAAGAAACACACGCCTCTACTTTGGGGTGCATTAGTAATATTTGACAAGGACAAATTATTTTCGTCTCAGAAAACAGACAAGATTCTCACCAGGAAAACATAAGCGATGGTATTTCAATCTACACCTCCATAAAGCTAGGAAGCATGTACAGTTAGCAGAGTGGCGCAGCGGAAGCGTGCTGGGCCCATAACCCAGAGGTCGATAGATCGAAACTATCCTCTGCTATCTTGAGTGTTTTACGTGAAAGGTATCCGCTAAGTTCCACTTGGACTCTTTGTTTTCACATCATAAGAACACCCATTGTGCAGACTTCCACGCTGAAGAACAGTTGAACAATTTTCCTGTTGCCTTTGTCAACGTTGCCAATGTCAATGTTAATGATTTGCATCCAATGAGCATAAACAAGAGAATTGTGGAAATCCATTGTAAATTGACTGCTCCCAGACAGGTTAAACCGTGTTTCCCTGACCGGGAATCGAACCCGGGCCGCGGCGGTGAGAGCGCCGAATCCTAGCCACTAGACCACCAGGGAGCTGACAACTTACCCAGACATTTGCCTCCTGCCTGCTTTTTTGACAGATGCACGAAGCACCCGTACTATGTCAGTTGTAAAAAGTCAGAAATGTGTTTTGCAACGGTCATTGGTTGAAGTCTTTGAGCGGGATCTTTTGTGTCTTAGGAAACTGCTGCAGGAATATGGACTTGGACGTGGAAAAAGTATACAACTCTAACAAGAGCGTACAGACGTTCCCTTCTCATGTGCTCTATTGACTCCTTGGTGTAGTCCGTGTTGAGGGTGAGGTTGTTGTTTCCACACAATGTCACCAGACAGGCCATCTCCCTCCTGCAAGTCGCTCCGTGCCGACCAGCGATACATGCTATCACTGCGGTGTGATCCGAATACAGGAACAAATACAAGTGGCCTGAGTGTCTAAGGTAGGGGCGCAGATCTTCAAACGACAGGTTGACAAAAACATACATGTCCTCCTTTTAGCCATACCAAGTCAATGGAACAAAACTGTCCTTTGATATATTGAATAATTGATGTTGAAGATGAATACATTTTTTTTTCTGGCACAGATGCCATGAACCTTCCTGAATCCACTTCTCTTTTGGAACGTCTGCCCTTTTTCACTATCCTTGGGCTTCATCCTTAAAACTGTGTGGGGAAGTCAGACCAAAAGCCTTTGTAATCTGCATACGTACAAAATGATTTAGGTTGATAAAACATGGCGTATTTACACTTTCACCCATTTTGTGTTGTATTTGGACTACTGTGCACATCCTCACCCCTGGTTGTGTTCTTTTTGATCACATTCCTAGCGTAAAGAACTCCAAAGATAATGTTTTGGCCCGATTTCCACAAGCTTTCCAGAGCATTCCAAATGAGGACCAAGCCAGGTCTTATTGCTTAGGTCAGGAAAGATACAATTACAGTACCAGAACAGAAATGGCAGTGGTGGGATTCGAACCCACGCCTCCTGAGAGACTGGAGCCTAAATCCAGCACCTTAGACCACTCGACCTCCGTCTACCCGTTTCAGAGGATCAATTTATCGGCATTATGAGACGGCAAACGTATGACATGGCATCGCTTTGGTTGTGGCGTTGCAGGGACAAGCCTGGATCGTTTGCTTGTCCTGTAGAAAACACTGGACAACGCAGTCCTCGTTAGTATAGTGGACAGTATCTCCGCCTGTCACGCGGAAGACCGGGGTTCGATTCCCTGACGGGGAGATGGTTTTGGTTCCTCTTATTTTCATCAGTGAACATCTTGTTCAACCTTGAGCAGTGTCGGTACCTCTACTGTTGGAAGTGCAGTTCTGCGGAAGAAACAAACGCCTCTACTTTGGGGTGCATTAGTACTATTTGACAAGGACAAATTATTTTCGTCTCAGAAAACAGACAAGATTCTCACCAGGAAAACATAAGCGATGGTATTTCAATCTACACCTCCATAAAGCTAGGAAGCATGTACAGTTAGCAGAGTGGCGCAGCGGAAGCGTGCTGGGCCCATAACCCAGAGGTCGATAGATCGAAACTATCCTCTGCTATCTTGAGTGTTTTACGTGAAAGGTATCCGCTAAGTTCCACTTGGACTCTTTGTTTTCACATCATAAGAACACCCATTGTGCAGACTTCCACGCTGAAGAACAGTTGAACAATTTTCCTGTTGCCTTTGTCAACGTTGCCAATGTCAATGTTAATGATTTGCATCCAATGAGCATAAACAAGAGAATTGTGGAAATCAATTGTAAATTGACTGCTCCCAGACAGGTTAGACCATGTTTCCCTGACCGGGAATCGAACCCGGGCCGCGGCGGTGAGAGCGCCGAATCCTAGCCACTAGACCACCAGGGAGCTGACAACTTATCCAGACTCTTGCCTCCTGCCTGCTTTTTTGACGGATGCACGAAGCACCCGTACCATGTCAGTTGTACAAAGTCAGAAATGTGTTTTGCAACGGTCATTGGTTGAAGTCTTTGAGCGGGAACTTTTGTGTCTTAGGAAACTGCTGCAGGAATATGGACTTGGAGGTGGAAAAAGTATACAACTCTAACAAGAGCGTACAGACGTTCCCTTCTCATGTGCTCTATTGACTCCTTGGTGTAGTCCGTGTTGAGGGTGAGGTTGTTGTTTCCACACAATGTCACCAGACAGGCCATCTCCCTCCTGCAAGTCGCTCCGTGCCGACCAGCGATACATGCTATCATTGCGGTGTGATCCGAATACAGGAACAAATACAAGTGGCCTGAGTGTCTAAGGTAGGGGCGCAGGTCTTCAAACGACAGGTTGACAAAAACATACATGTCCACCTTTTAGCCATACCAAGTCAATGGAACAAAACTGTCCTTTGATATATTGAATAATTGATGTTGAAGATGAAAACTTTTTTTTTCTGGCACAGATGCCATGAACCTTCTTGAATCCACTTCTCTTTTGGAAAGTCTGCCCTTTTTCACTATCCTTGGGCTTCATCCTTAAAACTGTGTGGGGAAGTCAGACCAAAAGCCCTTGTAATCTGCATACGTACAAAATGATTTAGGTTGATAAAACATGGCGTATTTACACTTTCACCCATTTTGTGTTGTATTTGGACTACTGCGCACATCCTCACCCCTGGTTGTGTTCTTTTTGATCACATTCCTAGCGTAAAGAACTCCAAAGCTAATGTTTTGGCCTGATTTCCACAAGCTTTCCAGAGCATTCCAAATGAGGACCAAGCCAGGTCTTATTGCTTAGGTCAGGAAAGATACAATTGCAGTACCAGAAGAGAAATGGCAGTGGTGGGATTCGAACCCACGCCTCCTGAGAGACTGGAGCCTAAATCCAGCGCCTTAGACCACTCGGCCACACAACCTTCGTCTACCCGTTTCAGAGGATCAATTTATCGGCATTATGAGACGGCAAACGTATGACTTGGCATCGCTTTGGTTGTGGCGTTGCAGGGACAAGCCTGGATCGTTTGCTTGTCCTTTAGAAAACACTGGACAATGCAGTCCTCGTTAGTATAGTGGACAGTATCTCCGCCTGTCACGCGGAAGACCGGGGTTCGATTCCCTGACGGGGAGATGGTTTTGGTTCCTCTTATTTTCATCAGTGAACATCTTGTTCAACCTTGAGCAGTGTCGGTACCTCTACTGTTGGAAGTGCAGTTCTGCGGAAGAAACAAACGCCTCTACTTTGGGGTGCATTAGTACTATTTGACAAGGACAAATTATTTTCGTCTCAGAAAACAGACAAGATTCTCACCAGGAAAACATAAGCGATGGTATTTCAATCTACACCTCCATAAAGCTAGGAAGCATGTACAGTTAGCAGAGTGGCGCAGCGGAAGCGTGCTGGGCCCATAACCCAGAGGTCGATAGATCGAAACTATCCTCTGCTATCTTGAGTGTTTTACGTGAAAGGTATCAGCTAAGTTCCACTTGGACTCTTTGTTTTCACCTCATAAAAACACCCATTGTGCAGACTTCCACGCTGAAGAACAGTTGAACAATTTTCCTGTTGCCTTTGTCAACGTTGCCAATGTCAATGTTAATGATTTGCATCCAATGAGCATAAACAAGAGAATTGTGGAAATCAATTGTAAATTGACTGTGTAGTAGAATTTCTGACCTTTGACCTATAGTTCATGTCCGTCAAAAATGTATGCTCATTTTGATTTCTCTTCCTCTTCTGTGGGACAAAAGTGAACTTTAAGTCGTGCCAACCTGTCTAACTGAATGTGTTGACTGTCTAAAAGATTCGAGTTGTTATGGAACAGATAGGGAAAACAAAATAAGACATTGACGCACTAACAAGAGAGATAAGAAAGGGATAAAGCCAAACGAAGAGAATGTTTTGGGCACCATCTTTTTCATGGTGACGGGCGCGCCCGGGGGGGAAACTTTCTGTGTGCTAGACAACTCAACCCAACCATTGTACCATTTGATTATGAGTAAAATAAAACTCTTGTGTTAAATCTACTTTGGTTCTCATTGACAACCTGGACTTTCCACTACAAAATTGGCGTCACGAACTAGGATGGTCCAGAACTCTGCAAGTCAACATCCGATCCGGCTTCTCTCTCAGGCAGACAACGCTTGCACGCGCGCATCTAATAAAAGGTAAGCTATTTTGCTTATTGTGTAAAAGTTGTCTGTCTGAAGAGAAACGGGATCGGTAAGATAAAAACTGAATTTTTTTTTCATAAAAGATAGTTCTCCAAAAACAACCTAGACTGAGGCATGTGTTGGTTGGTTTGAGTTGTATTATATGTGATCATTTGTCTGTGTGTTTGTTGAAAACTTGTAATCTCTTGTTTTTAACAAATGGGGATTGTTGATAGAATTTTGGTGGTTTGGAGTGTAGAAGCATAGACGATGTGAGACGAAAAATTTCTTTTCTGCAAGTACATGGTTAGCCGGAGTTGGACACAGCGAAATTTAAGGCAAGGTTGGCTAAACTGATGTGACATTTGGCCCACACAAATTTATGACGTCTATGAAGGTCCTACGTATCTGTCTATGTGGAAGCTGCAGCCGGGTAAAAAGCCTGATATAAGGTGATCGTTCAGTGACTCCGGTAAAGGAGATCAACTGAGCCAAGTTGTCACGAATTTGGAAATTTGCTGCAGTATAGATGGATAGAGTAAGGGCTCCATATGGTAGAGCCTTGGTGAAACTATATGGACTGACCAGACACGATGTACTGTAGAAATTGAAGGGTGATTCCTGGTAATTCTACAGCGCCTTAGGCTGTTATCCGTGTTGGTCAGGAAGGAAAAGCAGGATTTGCTCCGCTGAATGGGTTAATCGCCATTATATGAGTAAGAATGACCTGCGTGTGTGTGTTATGAGACGGCCGATTCCACAAAAGCACGCGTGCATTAGTTGTTTATATTGGTCCGGACCAGGGGGGAGTGTTTTGTGAGATAAAAATGTGTGTTTTTAAATTTATATATATATATCTGCGTATTTTAATAACTTTTGTGTAGCACCTGGTTTCTTATCTGTTTTAATTCTCCCTCATGCTTTTGTGAGAGTTCCCTAACGCTTTTTTCGCACCCACGCTGATCTGCAAGAGCTGGGAAATTGTTGGTTATGTGTGTGCGTGTGAGAAAATAGACAAAGTTATGTACAGAAAACACATGAGTGAATGATCCATCCATATAATTATTTTCTTTCGCTTATCAAGAGGTTGGATCGCGGAGGCAGCAGCCTAAGCAGGGAGGCTCCCCCTCGTGGGCGCTGCGAGCTAATTCCAGTCATTTGAATTTGTTTTTAACTATACTGGTGATTGTGACTGTGCGATATTACAGTTGTTTTACACACTGAGATTTTGAATACGGGAAAAAAGGCTCTTGCTCGCTGGTAAATTCTCTGTGTGTGAGTGACTGTGTGACGCATATAAAAAAAAAAAGCTGGGAGACATTTTGAGATAAGAGTGTGTGCGTGTGACGAGGCTGTGTGAGTGACAGCTGGCATTGGTTCGAAGAGGAGTGACACTGATAGCATTGAGCTAGGTTAGCATTGTGTTAGCATAGCATTGAGCTAGGTTAGCATTGAGCTAGGATAGCATTGAGCTAGGTTAGCATTGTGTTAGCAAAAGTTTGCTTACTGAGTCATAGTAAGGCTAAGTTAGCATCTAGCTTGGCATTACTAAGTGTGGTTGAACAGTTATTCTCGGTCTGTAGAGTGTGCTAGTAGTAGGTGCTTGCTAAGTCCAGTAAAATAATAGATATATGGAAAATTACACGGTTAATTATCAATAAATAAATACGGATTGTGGGACATTGAAACATTGTTTAATTCATCATTCATTTATATGTCTAGTATACTTTTTTTTTTTGGTACAGCTTTGCTGCTTATCTGATCCATCCAGTTCCTGTGGGAAGTTGCGACAAACACACACATCATAGATTAGGACACACTGTAACTTTGAATAGTTATACAACAAATAAATTAATAATATTGAATTTAAATTTGATAAAGATAAATTGATCATACATTGACATTTTAATTTTTTTTTAGGAATAAACACACAATAAAATAAAAGTTAAATTTATATTCTAATACATCTAAGGGCATCTGTGAAACAGAGTCTGAGGAAGTACAGATAAGAGCCACTCAGCACCATTGTCAAAACAAAACGTAGAGAAGCGTTAAACAAATTCTAATCAGAAGGAAGACAGACCAAAATATGAGAACTTAAGTAAACAGACAGCAAGTAAACCAGAAATAATAATGTAAATAAATAACAAAGAAAGCAAATTTCTATGTGACATTGGTGCATGTAGAATTACAAATAGAGAATAAAACTAAATGGAAATAACTGTCTGCAAGATGAGCATGACGTCATGAATTGTGCTCGGGTTAGTAATAGATAGATAGATAGACAGATGAAACGTTATTGATTCCTTCAGGAGAGTTCCCTTTGGAAGAAGAACTAAAAAGTAAACAGTAACTAATAAGGGTATAAATGGAAACAAAATAGATTCTATTAAAAGAGAAACTAGGCATTAACGACCATGATATAAAAAAAAGTATTGCACTGTTATTGTTTTGCATTCCCTGTCATCCTAGCCCCCCAAAGAGGAGTTGTACAGTGTAATGATGTATGAGACAAAGGATTTTTCATAGGCTAAACCAGTAGTTCTCAAATGAGGGTATGGTGTTTCCGCCCGGACAAAAAAGGGAGGTACTTGAAGGTATGCCAAGGGGTACCTGAGATTTTAAATATTTTAAAATGCAGACAATAAAAATAAACACAGTACGGACGTTAAAAGTTAAAAGATTAAAAGATTTAGCTGAAAGATAAGGAGAAACGTGAATAAAAACATTCCTTTGTTTTGGAGAGTATCACGCACAGCAGGAGGTCAGAGTGCAAGCATGACAGCTTGCTTGCGCCTACTGATAGACAAATGATAGGTTAAATTAACTTATAGATAATCTTTAAGTGAATTAAAAGGGTACTTAAATACACATGAAGTAGTACGTATAATCTTTGAATTAAGGTTTTTGATTAGCAATTAATGGGATAGTTAAGACTGTAATTTTAAAACGTGATATGCAAATTGAACTAACCGAGAGGATATGAAAACGATGGGTGTACATGTTTTGAGTTCCAAATTCTGGAGGAAAAAACCTCAACAAAACGTAAAACCATACAGACAGACTTGGGTGGTAGCCACGGTTGTGCTAGGTCAAGCGAGGGTGGAAAGGATATGCAGCCGGGGGACTGCCAGCTTCTCTGAACAAGACAAGCTCCAAGGTGTAGCCAGAACATGCTCACAAAAAATACAGGTGTGACAGAGGACGAACAGCAGGATACAAACAGACCCCTGCTGGACATAAGTGTCAACGGACAATGTTCAACACAATCTTTGAAGCATTCCTTTGTGGTCAACCTGCACACACCTTGTAATGACCTGCTTACGAACTGTGCCCTGACAATTCAATACTGCACAGAAGGAACTTCCTGATGTTGCCTGACAGCACGACATCAGCTGACAACTACTGGGGACGCCTCCCAGGAATGAGTGGAAGACGGGGACTGCTCCAACTGTCCTAGCACTGGCTGACGGAGGTGCGTCCGTGTGCCCTGCCACCCAAACCGCCAAAGTGTATGATCACCAATTAGACGACTCATAATAGGAGCCTTTTGACTCTTATATATGGTGGGACTCAAGGTATGGCCGCTCATGTGAACTATCCTTAAAACAATTAGAATGGTATAAGATGGACAACTAATGACCCACATTGTTCCCTCTGTCCTGCCTACGAAACAAAAAAAATTTAGGTCAAATGATAAAACAGGGCGTAGCTGCCGCTGATTGAACCGATACGCAAATCAATTATTTCGGTTGTCTGTTAAAAACATAGCTATTGGTTGCAATTTGGACATTTCTGCTGTACGCTACAAAGAGCTAGCAGCTACACAACAGCTGAGCTAAAACAAAATTTAAGCATATCAAATATTTATAGTTGTTTATTACATACACCAAGTCGCAGAGAGACAGAAGTCTGTAGAAAGTATTCAGTAACAAACGTGTCCGCATTAATAAACTTTCTACCACAGGAAATATACTGAACAAATACAGCAGTTACTGTCAGACTCTAATCCGGATTACCGTGTCTATCAGAGACATGGTTAAAACCCACAACACCTTTACGTTCTAATTAATGTCCCGGGGGACAAGATTACAGAAAAGACAGATCGAGTGACAAAGGGGGGAGGAATTATGATTTATGAAAGGGAAAACATTAAAAGTAGATCAATTTGAGTATGTTGAAATTAAAATCACATTTTCCTCAGAAATGTATTTCAAGGTAATTGTAGTATACCGACCGACCACAGCTAAAGACATTTTTCTTGATTCATTTTCAGACATCCTCAAACAGCATAGTATGACAGAAGTAACGTCATGGAGGACGTTAATCTGGACTGGTTAAATAAGACGCGTAGAAAGAAACTTAAGGATATTATAAACGGCTTCTATATGATACAAATGAAAGCAGCCCTACTAGAATTACAATTGGATGACAAAAATTAAAGAGAACATCTGTAAATACACGAATACAAAACCAGAAAGAAGAGTGTTAAAATAAAAATACCATTGGATTCTAATAAAGACATGAGGACTCAGCTCTCATAAGAGCAATTAAAAAACAGGTCTAAATACAGATCGTATGATTTAAAAGTTTGGAGGAACAAAAGTTACAATGTTTATGCGGAAGTCTAAGGCTGACTTTCACTTAGAATTAATTAAAGCTGCAAAAAGGAACAATAGAGAGTTATGGAAAACCAGATACAAACTTACGGAAAGAGCGCAAACAAGAAACAACACTATAACATTAAATATCAATGGCGCTACTATCGCAGACAGTCTGGACATAAGTAATAATTTTAATGAACATTTCATCCAGTCTGTACAAACCCTGAATAAAGAGTCCCTCAAAATCAGTGCAAATAATTGTCATTTATTCAGGATGGACTAATTTTAGAAGTAACAAATGAAACAAAGTTAAACAAAATCTTCGCTGCATTATCAGACTCACGATCTAGAGATATATATACGGGTTGGACACTATCTTCCTAAAAACATATAAGGATTGTATTATTGCTCGTATAACAACGATTGATAAATAAATCAATAACGGAAAACACTTTCCCTACCACGTCGAGAAACTGCTACTACGATTAAATCCATAAAGCAGGAAATAAAGAAGACCAGAACATGTACAGACCAATTAGCCTTCTCCACGTTATAACAAAAGGAATAGAAAATTTGAAATTAAAAAGTGGCTTTGGAGCAATCAAGGCTGCTCAGACGGTCACTAAGAGGGGCATTATGTTGACACATCAATTTAATGAGTATTATATTTATCTATGAGAGCATTTTTGTTGTAAATTGTGAGGTATGGCTGTTAAAATCTTGGTTTTTGTTACGAATGATGACAGATGTGAACAAGAGCATGTATGGTCTTTGTGTGATGATGTAAATAAGGTGTGGTTGTATTGTATGGTAAGTATGTGTCCATGAAGGGGCATTTGGTGACTTTTCTTATAATTGAATACATGCTACAGTATGATTATTTTTGATTAATTATTGATTATTATGAATGTATATATTTATTATGATTAATTAGTGTCATAATTTTATTGCTTGATTTGTGGATCCCTTTAATTTAGGTAGCCAGGGACTACAGATGGAAAGTAGCTATTTAGATATAATCTAGTACAGAACATATCTGTTTCTGAACTTAATGTTTCTGTGCATTGTCCCATCATAGATAGACTAAATTAAATACAACTATTTAGTGAATTATTGAGGCCACAATAATTCACTAGGTGTTGTAAAATATCAAAGTACTATTGCAAAAGCGAACAGTGACCTCAAACATGACCTGTCCTCCGCCTCTGTTCTTGCTGCACTTGACTATCAGCTGTCTTTTCTTTTTCTTGGATGTTTCTGAAACTACTAATACTACTACTACTATTACTATTACTACGACTAACACTGTCCCTGTGAGAGGGACAGAGGGGGGAGGTGAGTTTGGATTGGGTCAAGTTTGAGCGTGTTGAGGTTTTATTTAATCGATATGATCAATCCGGTACAAGGATAAAGGAACGTAATGATTTAGATTGACAATTGCAGTGGTTGGCGAAAGCAACCCCAACCTCAAAGGAGGGTGTCAATTCAGTAATTAAATGTTTTGTGAATGATCTAATATCCAGACATGGTTTCCCCAAAAAGATTAGGTCAAACAACGGCACCTATTTTAAGAAAACAGGTTATCATCTTCAGTCACAAGATCAGCACTTCTCAGGACCAGCAGCTTCCTAGGAAGGTGGAAAGACCATGAGACCAAAATGGTAAGTTTGCAAAATGTAGAATTTGTGTGCCAGTTCCTCTGTGCAGATTTGAGGATGAAAGCAGCCACTCCAGATTCCCTTGCACTCGCTAAGTGGGGCACGGTCAAAGCCGATCCAGGACCAACACCCGATACCTGACTGGAAGGAACCGAGAGGAGAGACAACACCTTGCCAGCGATGACGAGAACAACTAAGGTTGCCAGCCAATGTGTCCACCAGGACTCCAGCAGCTGTGGAAAGAAGTGTCGGGAGTGCCGAAGCAGCGAGGAGGCCTGAAGCAAGCCGAGGGCCTGGACCAAAGCCCCAACGCCCCATACTTTGCCCCGCCTTCCCCAAAGCCCCATACTTTTCCCCAATTTCGGCCAGCACGGACATGCCATTAAACAGTCTGCCCAATGGACTGAACCACACCCCAAGAACAGACAGAGACAGACTGTTTGAGTGGATCTCTTTCTTCACCAAGGCAGCCAAAAGCCCAACGAGGTGTCGGCAGGCCACCAGCCTGAGGCACCACCGAGCCATCTATACGAGCACTAATCAAACATGGACTCATACGAAATTCAGTTGTGTGTACAAAATCAATTGGTAACTACATTCATTGCAAATGCCGGGAAAAATAATAGTGCAACAGCTTACAGTCATAAGTCTATATTAATTCTAAACCAGATCTTGTTTGATTCATTATTAATGTGAAAATACATCTTGAATAAGCATATATATATTCATCTAATTATGTTCATGATCAAAGTATTTTGGTATTACGTTACTAACTCAAAGGGTAGGCCACTAATTGTGTTCTGTGAGATGGTTTTACTGCAGGCTGGTAACAGCGATCGCTCTGAAGGAGGGTCATAGACGGAATTTTTGCCTCGTATAAAAACATTGAGGTTTTTGCCTCTATCTGCGGTAGAGATTTAATTTAGTGGTCTATATCAGAAATTGTTTTGGTCCAGGGTCTTAAGACCCTGGAAGGCGGGTATGTAGTAGAATTTCTGACCTTTGACCTATAGTTCATGTCTGTCAAAAATGTATGCTCATTTTGATTTCTCTTCCTCTTCTGTGGGACAAAAGTGAACTTTAAGTCGTGCCAACCTGTCTAACTGAATGTGTTGACTGTCTAAAAGATTCGAGTTGTTATGGAACAGATAGGGAAAACAAAATAAGACATTGACGCACTAACAAGAGAGATAAGAAAGGGATAAAGCCAAACGAAGAGAATGTTTTGGGCACCATCTTTTTCATGGTGACGGGCGCGCCCGGGGGGGAAACTTTCTGTGTGCTAGACAACTCAACCCAACCATTGTACCATTTGATTATGAGTAAAATAAAACTCTTGTGTTAAATCTACTTTGGTTCTCATTGACAACCACCTCCGTGCCGACCAGCGATACATGCTATCACTGCGGTGTGATCCGAATACAGGAACAAATACAAGTGGCCTGAGTGTCTAAGGTAGGGGCGCAGATCTTCAAACGACAGGTTGACAAAAACATACATGTCCTCCTTTTAGCCATACCAAGTCAATGGAACAAAACTGTCCTTTGATATATTGAATAATTGATGTTGAAGATGAATACATTTTTTTTCTGGCACAGATGCCATGAACCTTCCTGAATCCACTTCTCTTTTGGAACGTCTGCCCTTTTTCACTATCCTTGGGCTTCATCCTTAAAACTGTGTGGGGAAGTCAGACCAAAAGCCTTTGTAATCTGCATACGTACAAAATGATTTAGGTTGATAAAACATGGCGTATTTACACTTTCACCCATTTTGTGTTGTATTTGGACTACTGTGCACATCCTCACCCCTGGTTGTGTTCTTTTTGATCACATTCCTAGCGTAAAGAACTCCAAAGATAATGTTTTGGCCCGATTTCCACAAGCTTTCCAGAGCATTCCAAATGAGGACCAAGCCAGGTCTTATTGCTTAGGTCAGGAAAGATACAATTACAGTACCAGAACAGAAATGGCAGTGGTGGGATTCGAACCCACGCCTCCTGAGAGACTGGAGCCTAAATCCAGCACCTTAGACCACTCGACCACACAACCTCCGTCTACCCGTTTCAGAAGATCAATTTATCGGCATTATGAGACGGCAAACGTATGACATGGCATCGCTTTGGTTGTGGCGTTGCAGGGACAAGCCTGGATCGTTTGCTTGTCCTGTAGAAAACACTGGACAACGCAGTCCTCGTTAGTATAGTGGACAGTATCTCCGCCTGTCACGCGGAAGACCGGGGTTCGATTCCCTGACGGGGAGATGGTTTTGGTTCCTCTTATTTTCATCAGTGAACATCTTGTTCAACCTTGAGCAGTGTCGGTACCTCTACTGTTGGAAGTGCAGTTCTGCGGAAGAAACAAACGCCTCTACTTTGGGGTGCATTAGTACTATTTGACAAGGACAAATTATTTTCGTCTCAGAAAACAGACAAGATTCTCACCAGGAAAACATAAGCGATGGTATTTCAATCTACACCTCCATAAAGCTAGGAAGCATGTACAGTTAGCAGAGTGGCGCAGCGGAAGCGTGCTGGGCCCATAACCCAGAGGTCGATAGATCGAAACTATCCTCTGCTATCTTGAGTGTTTTACGTGAAAGGTATCCGCTAAGTTCCACTTGGACTCTTTGTTTTCACCTCATAAAAACACCCATTGTGCAGACTTCCACGCTGAAGAACAGTTGAACAATTTTCCTGTTGCCTTTGTCAACGTTGCCAATGTCAATGTTAATGATTTGCATCCAATAAGCATAAACAAGAGAATTGTGGAAATCAATTGTAAATTGACTGCTCCCAGACAGGTTAGACCGTGTTTCCCTGACCGGGAATCGAACCCGGGCTGCGGCGGTGAGAGCGCCGAATCCTAGCCACTAGACCACCAGGGAGCTGACAACTTACCCAGACTCTTGCCTCCTGCCTGCTTTTTTGACGGATGCACGAAGCACCCGTACCATGTCAGTTGTACAAAGTCAGAAATGTGTTTTGCAACGGTCATTGGTTGAAGTCTTTGAGCGGGAACTTTTGTGTCTTAGGAAACTGCTGCAGGAATATGGACTTGGAGGTGGAAAAAGTATACAACTCTAACAAGAGCGTACAGACGTTCCCTTCTCATGTGCTCTATTGACTCCTTGGTGTAGTCCGTGTTGAGGGTGAGGTTGTTGTTTCCACACAATGTCACCAGACAGGCCATCTCCCTCCTGCAAGTCGCTCCGTGCCGACCAGCGATACATGCTATCACTGCGGTGTGATCCGAATACAGGAACAAATACAAGTGGCCTGAGTGTCTAAGGTAGGGGCGCAGGTCTTCAAACGACAGGTTGACAAAAACATACATGTCCTCCTTTTAGCCATACCAAGTCATTGGAACAAAACTGTCCTTTGATATATTGAATAATTGATGTTGAAGATGAATACATTTTTGTTTCTGGCACAGATGCCATGAACCTTCCTGAATCCACTTCTCTTTTGGAAAGTCTACCCTTTTTCACTATCCTTGGGCTTCATCCTTAAAACTGTGTGGGGAAGTCAGACCAAAAGCCTTTGTAATCTGCATACGTACAAAATGATTTAGGTTGATAAAACATGGCGTATTTACGCTTTCACCCATTTTGTGTTGTATTTGGACTACTGCGCACATCCTCACCCCTGGTTGTGTTCTTTTTGATCACATTCCTAGCGTAAAGAACTCCAAAGCTAATGTTTTGGCCCGATTTCCACAAGCTTTCCAAATGAGGACCAAGCCAGGTCTTATTGCTTAGGTCAGGCAAGATACAATTGCAGTACCAGAACAGAAATGGCAGTGGTGGGATTCGAACCCACGCCTCCTGAGAGACTGGAGCCTAAATCCAGCGCCTTAGACCACTCGGCCACACAACCTCCGTCTACCCGTTTCAGAGGATCAATTTATCGGCATTAAGAGACGGCAAACGTATGACATGGCATCGCTTTGGTTGTGGCGTTGCAGGGACAAGCCTAGATCGTTTGCTTGTCCTTTAGAAAACACTGGACAACGCAGTCCTCGTTAGTATAGTGGACAGTATCTCCGCCTGTCACGCGGAAGACCGGGGTTCGATTCCCTCACGGGGAGATGGTTTTGGTTCCTCTTATTTTCATCAGTGAACATCTTGTTCAACCTTGAGCAGTGACCACAGTATGCCTCTCTGAAAATTGTGAAGCGTGGACCCGGAGATACTGCACAGTCCTACAGATATCATAGTACTGTACTACCGTTTGTTGCATTCCTCGAAATCAGGATGCATAACAAGTTTTCAAAAAGGAAAAATTGTTTATTAGAGTCAGTGACTCAAATTCAGTATTGCGGATTGATTTGAAACCAAGAATATATGTAAAAGATTAGAAGGGATTTGAACCTTTTCTTACTATCCTTGGGCTTCATCCTTAAAACTGTGTGGGGAAGTCAGACCAAAAGCCTTCGTAATCTGCATACGTACAAAATGATTTAGGTTGATAAAACATGGCGTATTTACGCTTTCACCCATTTTGTGTTGTATTTGGACTACTGCGCACATCCTCACCCCTGGTTGTGTTCTTTTTGATCACATTCCTAGCGTAAAGAACTCCAAAGCTAATGTTTTGGCCCGATTTCCACAAGCTTTCCAGAGCATTCCAAATGAGGACCAAGGCAGGTCTTATTGCTTAGGTCAGGAAAGATACAATTGCAGTACCAGAACAGAAATGGCAGTGGTGGGATTCGAACCCACGCCTCTTGAGAGACTGGAGCCTAAATCCAGCGCCTTAGACCACTCGGCCACACAACCTCCGTCTACACGTTTCAGAGGATCAATTTATCGGCATTATGAGACGGCAAACGTATGACTTGGCATCGCTTTGGTTGTGGCGTTGCAAGGACAAGCCTACATCGTTTGCTTGTCCTTTAGAAAACACTGGACAAAGCAGTCCTCGTTAGTATAGTGGACAGTATCTCTGCCTGTCACGCGGAAGACCGGGGTTCCATTCCCTGACGGGGAGATGGTTTTGGTTCCTCTTATTTTCATCAGTGAACATCTTGTTCAACCTTGAGCAGTGACCACAGTAGCCTCTCTGAAAATTGTGAAGCGTGGACCCGGAGATACTGCACAGTCCTACAGATATCATAGTACTGTACTACCGTTTGTTGCATTCCTCGAAATCAGGATGCATAACAAGTTTTCAAAAAGGAAAAATTGTGTATTAGAGTCAGTGACTCAAATTCAGTATTGCGGATTGATTTGAAACCAAGAATATATGTAAAAGATTAGAAGGGATTTGAACCTTTTCTTACTGCCAAATTTGTCAGCATTTCATCTTTTTAAGTCCACAGTGTCGGTACCTCTACTGTTGGAAGTGCAGTTCTGCGGAAGAAACAAACGCCTCTACTTTGGGGTGCATTAGTACTATTTGACAAGGACAAATTATTTTCGTCTCAGAATACAGACAAGATTCTCACCAGGAAAACATAAGCGATGGTATTTAAATCTACACCTCCATAAAGCTAGGAAGCATGTACAGTTAGCAGAATGGCGCAGCGGAAGCGTGCTGGGCCCATAACCCAGAGGTCGATAGATCGAAACTATCCTCTGCTATCTTGAGTGTTTTACGTGAAAGGTATCCGCTAAGTTCCACTTGGACTCTTTGTTTTCACATCATAAGAACACCCATTGTGCAGACTTCCACGCTGAAGAACAGTTGAACAATTTTCCTAAATCCAGCGCCTTAGACCACTCGGCCACACAACCTCCGTCTACCCGTTTCAGAGGATCAATTTATCGGCATTATGAGACGGCAAACGTATGACATGGCATCTCTTTGGTTGTGGCGTTGCAGGGACAAGCCTGGATCGTTTGCTTGTCCTATAGAAAACACTGGACAACGCAGTCCTCGTTAGTATAGTGGACAGTATCTCCGCCTGTCACGCGGAAGACCAGGGTTCGATTCCCTGACTGGGAGATGGTTTTGGTTCCTCTTATTTTCATCAGTGAACATCTTGTTCAACCTTGAGCAGTGACCACAATATGCCTCTCTGAAAATTGTGAAGCGTGGACCCGGAGATACTGCACAGTCCTACAGATATCATAGTACTGTACTACCGTTTGTTGCATTCCTCGAAATCAGGATGCATAACAAGTTTTCAAAAAAGAAAAATTGCGTATTAGAGTCAGTGACTCAAATTCAGTATTGCGGATTGATTTGAAACCAAGAATATATGTCAAAGATTAGAAGGGATTTGAACCTTTTCTTACTGCCAAATTTGTCAGCATTTCATCTTTTTAAGTCCACAGTGTCGGTACCTCTACTGTTGGAAGTGCAGTTCTGCGGAAGAAACAAACGCCTCTACTTTGGGGTGCATTAGTACTATTTGACAAGGACAAATTATTTTCGTCTCAGAAAACAGACAAGATTCTCACCAGGAAAACATAAGCGATGGTATTTAAATCTACACCTCCATAAAGCTAGGAAGCATGTACAGTTAGCAGAGTGGCGCAGCGGAAGCGTGCTGGGCCCATAACCCAGAGGTCGATAGATCGAAACTATCCTCTGCTATCTTGAGTGTTTTACGTGAAAGGTATCCGCTAAGTTCCACTTGGACTCTTTGTTTTCACATCATAAGAACACCCATTGTGCAGACTTCCACGCTGAAGAACAGTTGAACAATTTTCCTGTTGCCTTTTTTGAAAATGTCAATGTTAATGATTTGCATCCAATGAGCATAAACAAGAGAATCGTGGAACTCAATTGTAAATTGACTGCTCCCAGACAGGTTAGACCGTGTTTCCCTGACCGGGAATCGAACCCGGGCCGCGGCGGTGAGAGCGCCGAATCCTAGCCACTAGACCACCAGGGAGCTGCCAACTTACCCAGACTCTTGCCTCCTGCCTGCTTTTTTGACGGATGCACGAAGCACCCGTACCACGTCAGTTGTACAAAGTCAGAAATGTGTTTTGCAACGGTCATTGGTTGAAGTCTTTGAGCGGGAACTTTTGTGTCTTAGGAAACTGCTGCAGGAATATGGACTTGGAGGTGGAAAAAGTATACAACTCTAACAAGAGCGTACAGACGTTCCCTTCTCATGTGCTCTATTGACTCCTTGGTGTAGTCCGTGTTGAGGGTGAGGTTGTTGTTTCCACACAATGTCACCAGACAGGCCATCTCCCTCATGTGTGTTGCTCCGTGCCGACCAGCGATACATGCTATCACTGCGGTGTGATCCGAATACAGGAACAAATACAAGTGGCCTGAGTGTCTAAGGTAGGGGCGCAGGTCTTCAAACGACAGGTTGACAAAAACATACATGTCCACCTTTTAGCCATACCAAGTCAATGGAACAAAACTGTCCTTTGATATATTGAATAATTGATGTTGAAGATGAATACATTTTTGTTTCTGGCACAGATGCCATGAACCTTCCTGAATCCACTTCTCTTTTGGAAAGTCTACCCTTTTTCACTATCCTTGGGCTTCATCCTTAAAACTGTGTGGGGAAGTCAGACCAAAAGCCTTCGTAATCTGCATACGTACAAAATGATTTAGGTTGATAAAACATGGCGTATTTACGCTTTCACCCATTTTGTGTTGTATTTGGACTACTGCGCACATCCTCACCCCTGGTTGTGTTCTTTTTGATCACATTCCTAGCGTAAAGAACTCCAAAGCTAATGTTTTGGCCCGATTTCCACAAGCTTTCCAGAGCATTCCAAATGAGGACCAAGGCAGGTCTTATTGCTTAGGTCAGGAAAGATACAATTGCAGTACCAGAACAGAAATGGCAGTGGTGGGATTCGAACCCACGCCTCCTGAGAGACTGGAGCCTAAATCCAGCGCCTTAGACCACTCGGCCACACAACCTCCGTCTACACGTTTCAGAGGATCAATTTATCGGCATTATGAGACGGCAAACGTATGACTTGGCACCGCTTTGGTTGTGGCGTTGCAAGGACAAGCCTACATCGTTTGCTTGTCCTTTAGAAAACACTGGACAAAGCAGTCCTCGTTAGTATAGTGGACAGTATCTCCGCCTGTCACGCGGAAGACCGGGGTTCGATTCCCTGACGGGGAGATGGTTTTGGTTCCTCTTATTTTCATCAGTGAACATCTTGTTCAACCTTGAGCAGTGACCACAGTATGCCTCTCTGAAAATTGTGAAGCGTGGACCCGGAGATACTGCACAGTCCTACAGATATCATAGTACTGTACTACCGTTTGTTGCATTCCTCGAAATCAGGATGCATAACAAGTTTTCAAAAAGGAAAAATTGTGTATTAGAGTCAGTGACTCAAATTCAGTATTGCGGATTGATTTGAAACCAAGAATATATGTAAAAGATTAGAAGGGATTTGAACCTTTTCTTACTGCCAAATTTGTCAGCATTTCATCTTTTTAAGTCCACAGTGTCGGTACCTCTACTGTTGGAAGTGCAGTTCTGCGGAAGAAACAAACGCCTCTACTTTGGGGTGCATTAGTACTATTTGACAAGGACAAATTATTTTCGTCTCAGAATACAGACAAGATTCTCACCAGGAAAACATAAGCGATGGTATTTAAATCTACACCTCCATAAAGCTAGGAAGCATGTACAGTTAGCAGAATGGCGCAGCGGAAGCGTGCTGGGCCCATAACCCAGAGGTCGATAGATCGAAACTATCCTCTGCTATCTTGAGTGTTTTACGTGAAAGGTATCCGCTAAGTTCCACTTGGACTCTTTGTTTTCACATCATAAGAACACCCATTGTGCAGACTTCCACGCTGAAGAACAGTTGAACAATTTTCCTGTTGCCTTTTTTGAAAATGTCAATGTTAATGATTTGCATCCAATGAGCATAAACAAGAGAATTGTGGAAATCAATTGTAAATTGACTGCTCCCAGACAGGTTAGACCGTGTTTCCCTGACCGGGAATTGAACCCGGGCCGCGGCGGTGAGAGCGCCGAATCCTAGCCACTAGACCACCAGGGAGCTGACAACTTACCCAGACTCTTGCCCCCTGCCTGCTTTTTTGACGGATGCACGAAGCACCCGTACCACGTCAGTTGTACAAAGTCAGAAATGTGTTTTGCAACGGTCATTGGTTGAAGTCTTTGAGCGGGAACTTTTGTGTCTTAGGAAACTGCTGCAGGAATATGGACTTGGAGGTGGAAAAAGTATACAACTCTAACAAGAGCGTACAGACGTTCCCTTCTCATGTGCTCTATTGACTCCTTGGTGTAGTCCGTGTTGAGGGTGAGGTTGTTGTTTCCACACAATGTCACCAGACAGGCCATCTCCCTCCTGCAAGTCGCTCTGTGCCGACCAGCGATACATGCTATCACTGCGGTGTGATCCGAATACAGGAACAAATACAAGTGGCCTGAGTGTCTAAGGTAGGGGCGCAGGTCTTCAAACGACAGGTTGACAAAAACATACATGTCCACTTTTTAGCCATACCAAGTCAATGGAACAAAACTGTCCTTTGATATATTGAATAATTGATGTTGAAGATGAATACAAATTTGTTTCTGGCACAGATGCCATGAACCTTCCTGAATCCACTTCTCTTTTGGAAAGTCTACCCTTTTTCACTATCCTTGGGCTTCATCCTTAAAACTGTGTGGGGAAGTCAGACCAAAAGCCTTCGTAATCTGCATACGTAAAAAATGAATTATGTTGATAAAACATGGCGTATTTACACTTTCACCCATTTTGTGTTGTATTTGGACTACTGCGCACATCCTCACCCCTGGTTGTGTTCTTTTTGATCACATTCCTAGCGTAAAGAACTCCAAAGCTAATGTTTTGGCCCGATTTCCACAAGCTTTCCAGAGCATTCCAAATGAGGACCAAGCCAGGTCTTATTGCTTAGGTCAGGAAAGATACAATTGCAGTACCAGAACAGAAATGGCAGTGGTGGGATTCGAACCCACGCCTCCTGAGAGACTGGAGCCTAAATCCAGCGCCTTAGACCACTCGGCCACACAACCTCCGTCTACCCGTTTCAGAGGATCAATTTATCGGCATTATGAGACGGCAAACGTATGACTTGTTATCGCTTTGGTTGTGGCGTTGCAGGGACAAGCCTGGATCGTTTGCTTGTCCTTTAGAAAACCCTGGACAACGCAGTCCTCGTTAGTATAGTGGACAGTATATCCACCTGTCACGCGGAAGACCGGGGTTCGATTCCCTGACGGGGAGATGGTTTTGGTTCCTCTTATTTTTATCAGTGAACATCTTGTTCAACCTTGAGCAGTGACCACAGTATGCCTCTCTGAAAATTGTGAAGCGTGGACCCGGAGATACTGCACAGTCCTACAGATATCATAGTACTGTACTACCGTTTGTTACATTCCTCGAAATCAGGATGCATAACAAGTTTTCAAAAAGGAAAAATTGTGTATTAGAGTCAGTGACTCAAATTCAGTATTGCGGATTGATTTGAAACCAAGAATATATGTAAAAGATTAGAAGGGATTTGAACCTTTTCTTACTGACAAATTTGTCAGCATTTCATCTTTTTAAGTCCACAGTGTCGGTACCTCTACTGTTGGAAGTGCAGTTCTGCGGAAGAAACAAACGCCTCTACTTTGGGGTGCATTAGTACTATTTGACAAGGACAAATTATTTTCGTCTCAGAATACAGACAAGATTCTCACCAGGAAAACATAAGCGATGGTATTTAAATCTACACCTCCATAAAGCTAGGAAGCATGTACAGTTAGCAGAATGGCGCAGCGGAAGCGTGCTGGGCCCATAACCCAGAGGTCGATAGATCGAAACTATCCTCTGCTATCTTGAGTGTTTTACGTGAAAGGTATCCGCTAAGTTCCACTTGGACTCTTTGTTTTCACATCATAAGAACACCCATTGTGCAGACTTCCACGCTGAAGAACAGTTGAACAATTTTCCTGTTGCCTTTTTTGAAAATGTCAATGTTAATGATTTGCATCCAATGAGCATAAACAAGAGAATTGTGGAAATCAATTGTAAATTGACTGCTCCCAGACAGGTTAGACCGTGTTTCCCTGACCGGGAATTGAACCCGGGCCGCGGCGGTGAGAGCGCCGAATCCTAGCCACTAGACCACCAGGGAGCTGACAACTTACCCAGACTCTTGCCCCCTGCCTGCTTTTTTGACGGATGCACGAAGCACCCGTACCACGTCAGTTGTACAAAGTCAGAAATGTGTTTTGCAACGGTCATTGGTTGAAGTCTTTGAGCGGGAACTTTTGTGTCTTAGGAAACTGCTGCAGGAATATGGACTTGGAGGTGGAAAAAGTATACAACTCTAACAAGAGCGTACAGACGTTCCCTTCTCATGTGCTCTATTGACTCCTTGGTGTAGTCCGTGTTGAGGGTGAGGTTGTTGTTTCCACACAATGTCACCAGACAGGCCATCTCCCTCCTGCAAGTCGCTCTGTGCCGACCAGCGATACATGCTATCACTGCGGTGTGATCCGAATACAGGAACAAATACAAGTGGCCTGAGTGTCTAAGGTAGGGGCGCAGGTCTTCAAACGACAGGTTGACAAAAACATACATGTCCACTTTTTAGCCATACCAAGTCAATGGAACAAAACTGTCCTTTGATATATTGAATAATTGATGTTGAAGATGAATACAAATTTGTTTCTGGCACAGATGCCATGAACCTTCCTGAATCCACTTCTCTTTTGGAAAGTCTACCCTTTTTCACTATCCTTGGGCTTCATCCTTAAAACTGTGTGGGGAAGTCAGACCAAAAGCCTTCGTAATCTGCATACGTAAAAAATGAATTATGTTGATAAAACATGGCGTATTTACACTTTCACCCATTTTGTGTTGTATTTGGACTACTGCGCACATCCTCACCCCTGGTTGTGTTCTTTTTGATCACATTCCTAGCGTAAAGAACTCCAAAGCTAATGTTTTGGCCCGATTTCCACAAGCTTTCCAGAGCATTCCAAATGAGGACCAAGCCAGGTCTTATTGCTTAGGTCAGGAAAGATACAATTGCAGTACCAGAACAGAAATGGCAGTGGTGGGATTCGAACCCACGCCTCCTGAGAGACTGGAGCCTAAATCCAGCGCCTTAGACCACTCGGCCACACAACCTCCGTCTACCCGTTTCAGAGGATCAATTTATCGGCATTATGAGACGGCAAACGTATGACTTGTTATCGCTTTGGTTGTGGCGTTGCAGGGACAAGCCTGGATCGTTTGCTTGTCCTTTAGAAAACCCTGGACAACGCAGTCCTCGTTAGTATAGTGGACAGTATATCCACCTGTCACGCGGAAGACCGGGGTTCGATTCCCTGACGGGGAGATGGTTTTGGTTCCTCTTATTTTTATCAGTGAACATCTTGTTCAACCTTGAGCAGTGACCACAGTATGCCTCTCTGAAAATTGTGAAGCGTGGACCCGGAGATACTGCACAGTCCTACAGATATCATAGTACTGTACTACCGTTTGTTACATTCCTCGAAATCAGGATGCATAACAAGTTTTCAAAAAGGAAAAATTGTGTATTAGAGTCAGTGACTCAAATTCAGTATTGCGGATTGATTTGAAACCAAGAATATATGTAAAAGATTAGAAGGGATTTGAACCTTTTCTTACTGACAAATTTGTCAGCATTTCATCTTTTTAAGTCCACAGTGTCGGTACCTCTACTGTTGGAAGTGCAGTTCTGCGGAAGAAACAAACGCTTCTACTTTGGGGTGCATTAGTACTATTTGACAAGGACAAATTATTTTCGTCTCAGAAAACAGACAAGATTCTCACCAGGAAAACATAAGCGATGGTATTTCAATCTACACCTCCATAAAGCTAGGAAGCATGTACAGTTAGCAGAGTGGCGCAGCGGAAGCGTGCTGGGCCCATAACCCAGAGGTCGATAGATCGAAACTATCCTCTGCTATCTTGAGTGTTTTACGTGAAAGGTATCCGCTAAGTTCCACTTGGACTCTTTGTTTTCACATCATAAGAACACCCATTGTGCAGACTTCCACGCTGAAGAACAGTTGAACAATTTTCCTGTTGCCTTTTTTGAAAATGTCAATGTTAATGACTTGCATCCAATGAGCATAAACAAGAGAATTGTGGAAATCAATTGTAAATTGACTGCTCCCAGACAGGTTAGACCGTGTTTCCCTGACCGGGAATCAACCCCGGGCCGCGGCGCTGAGAGCGTCGAATCCTAGCCACTAGACCACCAGGGAGCTGACAACTTACCCAGACTCTTGCCTCCTGCCTGCTTTTTTGACGGATGCACGAAGCACCCGTACCATGTCAGTTGTACAAAGTCAGAAATGTGTTTTGCAACGGTCATTGGTTGAAGTCTTTGAGCGGGAACTTTTGTGTCTTAGGAAACTGCTGCAGAAATATGGACTGGGACGTGGAAAAAGTATACAACTCTAACAAGAGCGTACAGACGTTCCCTTCTCATGTGCTCTATTGACTCCTTGGTGTAGTCCGTGTTGAGGGTGAGGTTGTTGTTTCCACACAATGTCACCAGACAGGCCATCTCCCTCCTGCAAGTCGCTCCGTGCCGACCAGCGATACATGCTATCACTGCGGTGTGATCCGAATACAGGAACAAATACAAGTGGCCTGAGTGTCTAAGGTAGGGGCGCAGGTCTTCAAATGACAGGTTGACAAAAACATACATGTCCACCTTTTAGCCATACCAAGTCAATGGAACAAAACTGTCCTTTGATATATTGAATAATTGATGTTGAAGATGAATACATTTTTGTTTCTGGCACAGATGCCATGAACCTTCCTGAATCCACTTCTCTTTTGGAAAGTCTACCCTTTTTCACTATCCTTGGGCTTCATCCTTAAAACTGTGTGGGGAAGTCAGACCAAAAGCCTTTGTAATCTGCATACGTACAAAATGATTTAGGTTGATAAAACATTGCGTATTTACACTTCCACCCATTTTGTGTTGTATTTGGACTACTGCGCACATCCTCACCCCTGGTTGTGTTCTTTTTGATCACATTCCTAGCGTAAAGAACTCCAAAGCTAATGTTTTGGCCCGATTTCCACAAGCTTTCCAGAGCATTCCAAATGAGGACCAAGCCAGGTCTTATTGCTTAGGTCAGGAAAGATACAATTGCAGTACCAGAAGAGAAATGGCAGTGGTGGGATTCGAACCCACGCCTCCTGAGAGACTGGAGCCTAAATCCAGCGCCTTAGACCACTCGGCCACACAACCTCCGTCTACCCGTTTCAGAGGATCAATTTATCGGCATTATGAGACGGCAAACGTATGACATGGCTTCGCTTTGGTTGTGGCGTTGCAGGGACAAGCCTGGATCGTTTGCTTGTCCTTTAGAAAACACTGGACAGCGCAGTCCTCGTTAGTATAGTGGACAGTATCTCCGCCTGTCACGCGGAAGACCGGGGTTCGATTCCCTGACGGGGAGATGGTTTTGGTTCCTCTTATTTTCATCAGTGAACATCTTGTTCAACCTTGAGCAGTGACCACAGTATGCCTCTCTGAAAATTGTGAAGCGTGGACCCGGAGATACTGCAGAGTCCTACAGATATCATAGTACTGTACTACCGTTTGTTGCATTCCTCGAAATCGGGATGCATAACAAGTTTTCAAAAAGGAAAAATTGTTTATTAGTCAGTGACTCAAATTCAGTATTGCGGATTGATTTGAAACCAAGAATATATGTAAAAGATTAGAAGGGATTTGAACCTTTTCTTACTGACAAATTTGTCAGCATTTCATCTTTTTAAGTCCACAGTGTCGGACCTCTACTGTTGGAAGTGCAGTTCTGCGGAAGAAACAAACGCCCCTACTTTGGGGTGCATTAGTACTATTTGACAAGGACAAATTATTTTCGTCTCAGAAAACAGACAAGATTCTCACCAGGAAAACATAAGCGATGGTATTTCAATCTACACCTCCATAAAGCTAGGAAGCATGTACAGTTAGCAGAGTGGCGCAGCGGAAGCGTGCTGGGCCCATAACCCAGAGGTCGATAGATCGGAACTATCCTCTGCTATCTTGAGTGTTTTACGTGAAAGGTATCCGCTAAGTTCCACTTGGACTCTTTGTTTTCACATCATAAGAACACCCATTGTGCAGACTTCCACGCTGAAGAACAGTTGAACAATTTTCCTGTTGCCTTTTTTAAAAATGTCAATGTTAATGATTTGCATCCGATGAGCATAAACAAGAGAATTGTGGAAATCAATTGTAAATTGACTGCTCCCAGACAGGTCAAACCGTGTTTACCTGACCGGGAATCGAACCCGGGCCGCGGCGGTGAGAGCGCTGAATCCTAGCCACTAGACCACCAGGGAGCTGACAACTTACCCAGACTCTTGCCTCCTGCCTGCTTTTTTGACGGATGCACGAAGCACCCGTAACATGTCAGTTGTACAAAGTCAGAAATGTGTTTTGCAACGGTCATTGGTTGAAGTCTTTGAGCGGGAACTTTTGTGTCTTAGGAAACTGCTGCAGGAATATGGACTTGGACGTGGAAAAAGTATACAACTCTAACAAGAGCGTACAGACGTTCCCTTCTTATGTGCTCTATTGACTCCTTGGTGTAGTCCGTGTTGAGGGTGAGGTTGTTGTTTCCACACAATGTCACCAGACAGGCCATCTCCCTCCTGCAAGTCGCTCCGTGCCGACCAGCGATACATGCTATCACTGCGGTGTGATCCGAATACAGGAACAAATACAAGTGGCCTGAGTGTCTAAGGTAGGGGCGCAGGTCTTCAAACGACAGGTTGACAAAAACATACATGTCCACCTTTTAGCCATACCAAGTCAATGGAACAAAACTGTCCTTTGATATATTGAATAATTGATGTTGAAGATGAATACATTTTTGTTTCTGGCACAGATGCCATGAACCTTCCTGAATCCACTTCTCTTTTGGAAAGTCTACCCTTTTTCACTATCCTTGGGCTTCATCCTTAAAACTGTGTGGGGAAGTCAGACCAAAAGCCTTCGTAATCTGCATACGTACAAAATGATTTAGGTTGATAAAACATGGCGTATTTACACTTTCACCAATTTTGTGTTGTATTTGGACTACTGTGCACATCCTCACCCCTGGTTGTGTTCTTTTTGATCACATTCCTAGCGTAAAGAACTCCAAAGCTAATGTTTTGGCCCGATTTCCACAAGCTTTCCAGAGCATTCTAAATGAGGACCAAGCCAGGTCTTATTGCTTAGGTCATGAAAGATACAATTGCAGTACCAGAACAGAAATGGCAGTGGTGGGATTCGAACCCACGCCTCCTGAGAGACTGGAGCCTAAATCCAGCGCCTTAGACCACTCGGCCACACAACCTCCGTCTACCCGTTTCAGAGGATCAATTTATCGGCATTATGAGACGGCAAACGTATGACATGGTATCGCTTTGGTTGTGGCGTTGCAGGGACAAGCCTGGATCATTTGCTTGTCCTTTAGAAAACACGCGGAAGACCAGGGTTCGATTCCCTGACGGGGAGATGGTTTTGGTTCCTCTTATTTTCATCAGTGAACATCTTGTTCAACCTTGAGCAGTGACCACAGTATGCCTCTCTGAAAATTGTGAAGCGTGGACTTGGAGATACTGCACAGTCCTACAGATATCATAGTACTGTACTACCGTTTGTTGCATTCCTCGAAATCAGGATGCATAACAAGTTTTCAAAAAGGAAAAATTGTGTATTAGAGTCAGTGACTCAAATTCAGTATTGCGGATTGATTTGAAACCAAGAATATATGTAAAAGATTAGAAGGGATTTGAACCTTTGCTTACTGACAAATTTGTCAGCATTTAATCTTTTTAAGTCCACAGTGTCGGTACCTCTACTGTTGGAAGTGCAGTTCTGCGGAAGAAACAAACGCCTCTACTTTGGGGTGCATTAGTACTATTTGACAAGGACAAATTATTTTCGTCTCAAAAAACAGACAAGATTCTCACCAGGAAAACATAAGCGATGGTATTTCAATCTACACCTCCATAAAGCTAGGAAGCATGTACAGTTAGCAGAGTGGCGCAGCGAAAGACTGCTGGGCCCATAACCCAGAGGTCGATAGATCGAAACTATCCTCTGCTGTCTTGAGTGTTTTACGTGAAAGGTATCCGCTAATTTCCACTTGGACTCTTTGTTTTCACATCCTGCCACGGCTCCTGATGTAGGCGTCCTCTTACACGCCTTCGTGTTCGTTTGTTGGCACGACGGAACCTTTCCTGTTCGGAAATGTTCGGACAGTCACGACTCCAGTGACCCGGCTGGTCACAGCCGAAACAGTGTCTACCCCAGTCCGGCTTTGAAGCATCGTGTTGTCCACCACCCGAGTCCAACCGCACGTCTGTTGAGGATTCTTTCCTCCACCTGTTGGAACTCAAAAGCAAGGTCACCCACTGCTGAATATGCTCTAGCTAGTCTTTGACCTTTTCTTTTAACCTTTTATCTTCAGCGATCTGTAATTTAAGTAGTTGTTTCCTTGTTGCTCCGTCATTAGCCCTATTTTTCATGGGATGAATAAAATGTCCTGCCATATATTGTTTTTGGCACCTTGTATATCAGGGTTAACTTTGTCCAAAGTGTTTGGCCAAAGGTTCCCTCCCGGAGGTACAGGTGGGAAAGCAAGGTCAACAATGGCTTGCATGTATGCATCGGCAAGAGACTTATATTGTAGTATGTCCAAAGTGTTAAGGTCATGTGTCAAAAATGTCTGCCGGAGAAAATGGTCAGACGTGTACAAGGGGTTAATTTTCGGAGGCAGGATTAATCTTAGAGGGGGCGTGTTAATACCTCCTTCTCTTGTCACTAGAGTAGGGGGCGGTGTCCTAGTCAAAGTGTGGGCGGGTCGTTTGAATTGTCTTGCGCATGCGCGGCAGACAAAAAACCAATCAGTTCATTCTGTCATTAATCATCGTTTCTTTTGCTGCATTTCGTTTTTCCACGTAATCCCCGTTTACTTTTATCATACGCCAAACTCTTAAATTCTCTCCCTGAGTGTTCCATTTTCACCAGCGCGCACACACACACACACCCACACACACACACACGAGCATGCGTGAGCACTCCCGCACACACACACCCACACACTCAGCAGCACACACACACACGAGCACGCGCAAGCACTCCTGCACACACACACTCACACTCAGCAGCACACTCTCTGCGTTTCACTTTACCATAAAACTTCCAGTTACTTTTTTATTTATTTTTTATTTTATTTTACCAGACGTTTGAGTTCACGACTTTTCGAGTATTGTAAACTCCCTCTTAACCCTTTCAAGGAACCTTCTCCTTTTTTTGTTCTTTTTTTTCTTCTCTACCTGCTAGTTCCATTGTCGACAACCGTCCATTCAATTGATCATTACACAGTAATGATTAATCACATTCCTCCCCCGCTGCCATCACATTTCTGTTTTTCACACTCCAAGGCCATGTGTCTATATTTTCTTAATTCTAGTGCCCTTATCGCACTGGGATCTTCCAACCCGGGAGTCTTTATTGTACCTTTTACAAATGGCCTCCAGCCTTTTCCGTACGTTTCAGTGCCCTATTATCGTCACTGGGATCTTGCAACCCGTACTCATTAAGGGACGACCAAATTCCCAGGGTAAGCTACACCCAACTATTAGTTCACTCGTCAATGAAACTGCCTGTCACGGTAATCGAGACACAATGGCCTGAGTTGACCACTTATTTACAATTTTAATGCAATGGCAGGCTCGGCAAAAATGCAATCAATCTATCAAAATCACCAATCTGTGCCTGGGATTAAAAAACAGTTTGACTTACAGACTTCAAGACAGACTCCTAACGCAGATTTTATCTAAAAAGAAAGGTTCTGCTTACCTTGAATTGGCCAATTGAGTCTGTCCAGAAGATTGCAAGAAGTCATCAATCAACAGCGTGCCATCTCGGACGAAGCCCCCAAATTGTTGCGTCGACCAGCATTCCTCCAATGGGGAATTCAAATTGCTAGTCTCTCCCAGATTCTTTTTATGGCAATACGCTGATGTTTATATTCAATCTCCAGGCAATAGTTGGTATTTTGTAGTTTATTTTCAAAGCTTAGAGGACAAACCTGAGACCAACCCAGCACCCAAGCGTTCCCTAGCCCGGTCCAGCTCGGTCTAGCTCAAACCCCCCGGAAGTCCCGTGATCTTCCGTCTGTCTCTCGCCCCCACTCTCTTTGTTTAGACTACTCCGAGTTATCTCTACTCTGACACATTCCAATCTAGAAGGCCAACACCTTACTATGAGACTCAAAAGAAGGAAGAATACTAGCTATTCTTTATATGACTATAGGAGTTTAGAAAGAAGTAACACTTAAATATGGATATGCTTCCAACATTACCCAGAAACTTGTCTCCTGCCTGCTTTTTTGACGGATGCACGAAGCACCCGTACCATGTCAGTTGTACAAAGTCAGAAATGTGTTTTGCAACATTCATTGGTTGAAGTCTTTGAGCGGGAACTTTTGTGTCTTAGGAAACTGCTGCAGGAATATAGACTTGGACGTGGAAAAAGTATACAACTCTAACAAAAGCGTACAAACGTTCCCTTCTCATGTGCTCTATTGACTCCTTGGTGTAGTCCGTGTTGAGGGTGAGGTTGTTGTTTCCACACAATGTCACCAGACAGGCCATCTCCCTCCTGCAAGTCGCTCCGTGCCGACCAGCGATACATGCTATCACTGCGGTGTGATCCGAATACAGGAACAAATACAAGAGGCCTGAGTGTCTAAGGTAGGTCTTCAAACGACAGGTTGACAAAAACATACATGTCCACCTTTTAGCCATACCAAGTCAATGGAACAAAACTGTCCTTTGATATATTGAATAATTGATGTTGAAGATGAATACTTTTTTTTTTCTAGCACAGATGCCATGAACCTTCCTGAATCCTCTTCTCTTTTGGAAAGTCTACCCTTTTTCACTATCCTTGGGCTTCATCCTTAAAACTGTGTGGGGAAGTCAGACCAAAAGCCTTAGTAATCTGCATACGTACAAAATGATTTAGGTTGATAAAACATGGCGTGATTACACTTTCACCCATTTTGTGTTGTATTTGGACTACTGCGCACATCCTCACCCCTGGTTGTGTTCCTTTTGATCACATTCCTAGCGTAAAGAACTCCAAAGCTAATGTTTTGGCCTGATTTCCACAAGCTTTCCAGAGCATTCCAAATGAGGACCAAGCCAGGTCTTATTGCTTAGGTCAGGAAAGATACAATTGCAGTACCAGAACAGAAATGGCAGCGGTGGGATTCGAACCCACGCCTCCTGAGAGACTGGAGCCTAAATCCAGCGCCTTAGACCACTCGGCCACACCACCTCCGTCTACCCGTTTCAGAGGATCAATTTATCGGCATTATGAGACGGCAAACGTATGACATGACATCGCTTTGGTTGTGGCGTTGCAGGGACAAGCCTGGATCGTTTGCTTGTCCTTTAGGAAACACTGGACAACGCAGTCCTCGTTAGTATAGTGGACAGTATCTCCGCCTGTCACGCGGAAGACCGGGGTTCGATTCCCTGACGGGGAGATGGTTTTGCTTCCTCTTATTTTCATCAGTGAACATCTTGTTCAACCTTGAGCAGTGACCACAGTATGCCTCTCTGAAAATTGTGAAACGTGGACCCGGAGATACTGCACAGTCCTACAGATATCATAGTACTGTACTACCGTTTGTTGCATTCCTCGAAATCAGGATGCATAACAAGTTTTCAAAAAGGAAAAATTGTTTATTAGAGTCAGTGACTCAAATTCAGTATTGCGGATTGATTTGAAACCAAGAATATATGTAAAAGATTAGAAGGGATTTGAACCTTTTCTTACTGACAAATTTGTCAGCATTTCATCGTTTTAAGTCCACAGTGTCGGTACCTCTACTGTTGGAAGTGCAGTTCTGCGGAAGAAACAAACGCCTCTCCTTTGGGGTTTATTAGTACTATTTGACAAGGACAAATTATTTTCGTCTCAGAAAACAGACAAGATTCTCACCAGGAAAACATAAGCGATGGTATTTAAATCTACACCTCCATAAAGCTAGGAAGCATGTACAGTTAGCAGAGTGGCGCAGCGAAAGCGTGCTGGGCCCATAACCCAGAGGTCGATAGATCGAAAATATCCTCTGCTATCTTGAGTGTTTTACGTGAAAGGTATCCGCTAAGTTCCACTTGGACTCTTTCTTTTCACATCATAAGAACACCCATTGTGCAGACTTCCACGCTGAAGAACAGTTGAACAATTTTCCTGTTGCCTTTGTCAACGTTGCCAATGTCAGTGTTAATGATTTGCATCCAATGAGCATAAACAAGAGAATTGTGGAAATCAATTGTAAATTGACTGCTCCCAGACAGGTTAGACCGTGTTTCCCTGACCGGGAATCGAACCCGGGCCGCGGCGGTGAGAGCGCCGAATCCTAGCCACTAGACCACCAGGGAGCTGACAACTTACCCAGACTCTTGCCTCCTGCCTGCTTTTTTGACAGATGCACGAAGCACCCGTACCATGTCAGTTGTACAAAGTCAGAAATGTGTTTTGCAACGGTCATTGGTTGAAGTCTTTGAGCGGGAACTTTTGTGTCTTAGGACACTGCTGCAGGAATATGGACTTGGTGGTGGAAAAAGTATACAACTCTAACAAGAGCGTACAGACGTTCCCTTCTCATGTGCTCTATTGACTCCTTGGTGTAGTCCGTGTTGAGGGTGAGGTTGTTGTTTCCACACAATGTCACCAGACAGGCCATCTCCCTCCTGCAAGTCGCTCCGTGCCGACCAGCGATACATGCTATCACTGCGGTGTGATCCGAATACAGGAACAAATACAAGTGGCCTGAGTGTCTAAGGTAGGGGCGCAGGTCTTCAAACGACAGGTTGACAAAAACATACATGTCCACCTTTTAGCCATACCAAGTCAATGGAACAAAACTGTCCTTTGATATATTGAATAATTGATGTTGAAGATGAATACATTTTTGTTTCTGGCACAGATGCCATGAACCTTCCTGAATCCACTTCTCTTTTGGAAAGTCTACCCTTTTTCACTATCCTTGGGCTTCATCCTTAAAACTGTGTGGGGAAGTCAGACCAAAAGCCTTCGTAATCTGCATACGTACAAAATGATTTAGGTTGATAAAACATGGCGTATTTACACTTTCACCCATTTTGTGTTGTATTTGGACTACTGCGCACATCCTCACCCCTGGTTGTGTTCTTTTTGATCACATTCCTGGCGTAAAGAACTCCGAGTCTAATGTTTTGGCCCGATTTCCACAAGCTTTCCAGAGCATTCCAAATGAGGACCAAGCCAGGTCTTATTGCTTAGGTCAGGAAAGATACAACTGCAGTACCAGAACAGAAAGCATCGTGTTGTCCACCACCCGAGTCCAACCGCACGTCTGTTGAGGATTCTTTCCTTCACCTGTTGGAACTCAAAAGCAAGGTCACCCACTGCCGAATATACCTTAGCTGATCTTTGACCTTTTGGTTCTTTTAACCTTTTATCTTCAGCGATCTGTAATTTAAGTAGTCGTTTCCTTGTTGCTCTGTCATTAGCCCTATTTTGCATGGGATGAATAAAATGTCCTGCCATATATTGTTTTTGGCACCGTGTATATCAGGGTTAACTTTGTCCAAAGTGTTTGGCCAAAGGTTCCCTCCCGGAGGTACAGGTGGGAAACAAGGTCAACAATGGCTTGCATGTATGCATCGGCAAGAGACTTATATTAAAGTAGGCCCCTATAATTGTCATGTGTCAAAAATGTCCTTTTGGAAAGTCTACCCTTTTTCACTATCCTTGGGCTTCATCCTTAAAACTGTGTGGGGAAGTCAGACCAAAAGCCTTTGTAATCTGCATACATACAAAATGATTTAGGTTGATAAAACATTGCGTATTTACACTTTCACCCATTTTGTGTTGTATTTGGACTACTGCGCACATCCTCACCCCTGGTTGTGTTCTTTTTGATCACATTCCTAGCGTAAAGAACTCCAAAGCTAATGTTTTGGCCCGATTTCCACAAGCTTTCCAGAGCATTCCAAATGAGGACCAAGCCAGATCTTATTGCTTAGGTCAGGAAAGATACAATTGCAGTACCAGAACGGAAATGGCAGTGGTGGGATTCGAACCCACGCCTCCTGAGAGACTGGAGCCTAAATCCAGCGCCTTAGACCACTCGGCCATACAACCTCCGTCTACCCGTTTCAGAGGATCAATTTATCGGCATTATGAGACGGCAAACGTATGACTTGGCATCTCTTTGGTTGTGGCGTTGCAGGGACAAGCCTGGATCGTTTGCTTGTCCTTTAGAAAACACTGGACAACGCAGTCCTCGTTAGTATAGTGGACAGTATCTCCGCCTGTCACGCGGAAGACCGGGGTTCGATTCCCTGACGGGGAGATGGTTTTGGTTCCTCTTATTTTCATCAGTGAACATCTTGTTCAACCTTGAGCAGTGACCACAGTATGCCTCTCTGAAAATTGTGAAGCGTGGACCCGGAGATACTGCACAGTCCTACAGATATCATAGTACTGTACTACCGTTTGTTGCATTCCTCGAAATCAGGATGCATAACAAGTTTTCAAAAAGGAAAAATTGTGTATTAGAGTCAGTGACTCAAATTCAGTATTGCGGATTGATTTGAAACCAAGAATATATGTAAAAGATTAGAAAGGATTTGAACCTTTTCTTACTGACAAATTTGTCAGCATTTCATCTTTTTAAGTCCACAGTGTCGGTACCTCTACTGTTGGAAGTGCAGTTCTGCGGAAGAAACAATCAATCAATCAATCAATCAATGTTTATTTATATAGCCCTAAATCACAAGTGTCTCAAAGGGCTGTACAAGCCACAACGACATCCTCGGTACAGAGCCCACATACGGGCAAGGAAAAACTCACCCCAGTGGGACGTCGGTGAATGACTATGAGAAACCTTGGAGAGGACCGCATATGTGGGTAACCCCCCCCCTCTAGGGGAGACCGAAAGCAACGGATGTCGAGTGGGTCTGACATAACATTGTGAAAGTCCAGTCCACAGTGGATCCAACACATCAGCGGGAGTCCAGTCCACAGTGGGGCCAACAGGAAACCATCCCGAGCGGAGACGGGTCAGCAGCGCAGAGATGTCCCCAACCGATGCACAGGCTAGTGGTCCACCCGGGGTCCCGGCTCTGGACAGCCAGCACTTCATCCATGGCCACCGGACCTATGCAACTCCCCCTCGCAAGGGACAGGGGAGAAGAGGAGAGAAGAAAAGAAACGGCAGATCAACTGGTCTAAAAAAGGGGGGGTCTATTTAAAGGCTAGATTATACAAATGAGTTTTAAGATGGGACTTAAATGCTTCTACTGAGGTAGCATCTCTAACTGTTACCGGGAGGGCATTCCAGAGTACTGGAGCCCGAATAGAAAACGCTCTATAGCCCGCAGACTTTTTTTTGGCTCTGGGAATCACTAATAAGCCGGAGTTCTTTGAACGCGGATTTCTTGTCGGGACATATGGTACAATACAATCGGCGAGATAGGCTGGAGCTAAACCGTGTAATATTTTATACGTAAGTAGTAAAACCTTAAAGTCGCATCTTAAGTGCACAGGAAGCCAGTGCAAGTGAGCCAGTATAGGCGTAATATGATCAAACTTTCTTGTTTTTGTCAAAAGCCTTGCAGCCGCATTTTGTACCAACTGTAATCTTTTAATGCTAGACATAGGGAGGCCCGAAAATAATACGTTACAGTAATCGAGACGAGACGTAACGAACGCATGAATAATGATCTCAGCGTCGCTAGTGGACAAGATGGAACGAATTTTAGCGATATTACGGAGATGAAAGAAGGCCGTTTTAGTAACACTCTTAATGTGTGACTCAAACGAGAGAGTTGGGTCGAAGATAATACCCAGATTCTTTACCGAGTCTCCTTGTTTAATTGTTTGGTTGTCAAATGTTAAGGTGGTATTATTAAATAGATGTTGGTGTCTAGCAGGACCGATAATCAGCATTTCCGTTTTCTTAGCGTTGAGTTGCAAAAAGTTAGCGGACATCCATTGTTTAATTTCATTAAGACACGCCTCCAGCTGACTACAGTCCGGCGTGTTGGTCAGCTTTAGGGGCATGTAGAGTTGAGTGTCATCAGCATAACAGTGAAAGCTAACACCGTACTTGCGTATGATGTCACCCAGCGGCAGCATGTAAATACTAAAGAGTGCAGGGCCAAGAACCGAACCCTGGGGAACTCCGCACGTTACCTTGACATAGTCCGAGGTCACATTGTTATGGGAGACGCACTGCATCCTGTCAGTAAGATAAGAGTTAAACCAAGACAAGGCTAAGTCTGACATACCAATACGTGTTTTGATACGCTCTAATAAAATATTATGATCGACGGTATCGAAAGCGGCGCTAAGATCAAGAAGCAGCAACATAGATGACGCATCAGAATCCATCGTTAGCAATAGATCATTAGTCATTTTTGCGAGGGCTGTCTCCGTAGAGTGATTTGCCCTGAAACCGGATTGAAAAGGTTCACAGAGATTGTTAGTCACTAAGTGTTCATTTAGCTGCTGTGCAACAGTTTTTTCGAGAATTTTGGAAATAAACGGAAGGTGGGAGACCGGTCGGTAGTTTACCATGAGGTCAGGATCGAGGTTAGGTCTTTTGAGCAGAGGATGAATAACCGCTTTTTTGAATGCTAGGGGAACAGTGCCGGAGGAAAGTGATAAGTTTATAATATTTAACACTGATGGACCTAATAATACAAACAGTTCCTTGATAAGTTTCCCAGGAAGTGGGTCAAGTAAACATGTTGTTTGTTTTATCCCACTTACACGCTGTAATAATTCCTCTAATGTTATTTCATCAAAAATAGAGAGACTATTTTGGAGGGCAGTGTCCGTCGTATATACAGTCGTATTTGTGTTAATAGAGCCCAGTTGTAGCTGGGATGCGTTGTCTTTAATCTCCTTTCTAATGAGTTCAATTTTCTTATTAAAGAAATTCATAAAATCATCTGCCGAGTGGGTGGAGCTACTGGGAGGAGTCCCTTGTTGGGTTAGCGATGCTACTGTACTAAACAGAAATTTAGGATCGTTTTTGTTGAGGCGGATGAGATTTGAGTAGTATTTAGTTTTAGCTAAGGTAAGCATGCGTTTATAAGTTATTAAACTATCACTCCATGCTTGATGGAAAACCTCAAGTTTAGTCGCGCGCCATTTGCGTTCCAGTTTTCTACATGATAATTTCTGAGCTCTAATTTCTTCTGTAAACCATGGGGTGCGCCTTTTAGGGGCCCTTTTTTGCTTTAGCGGTGCTATACTATCAATAATTTCGCGCAAGGCATCGTCAAAGTTGTTAGTGAGTTTATCAATAGAGCCGACATAATTTGGGAATGGTGCTATTACCGAAGGCAGTAGGTCAGCAAGAGTCATCGTTGTGGCAGCATTAATGTTGCGGCCGCTATAGCAGTTATTATTATTATTAGCTTGTTGACAAAGAGTCAAAACTTCAAATTTTATAAGGTAATGATCGGACATTACTTTAGTATATGGAAGTATCATAACTTTGGAGGTGGTGACACCAACAAACGCCTCTACTTTGGGGTGCATTAGTACTATTTGACAAGGACAAATTATTTTCGTCTCAGAAAACAGACAAGATTCTCACCAGGAAAACATAAGCGATGGTATTTAAATCTACACCTCCATTAAGCTAGGAAGCATGTACAGTTAGCAGAGTGGCGCAGCGGGAGCGTGCTGGGCCCATAACCCAGAGGTCGATAGATCGAAACCATCCTCTGCTATCTTGAGTGTTTTACGTGAAAGGTATCCGCTAAGTTCCACTTGGACTCTTTGTTTTCACATCATAAGAACACCCATTGTGCAGACTTCCACGCTGAAGAACAGTTGAACAATTTTCCTGTCGCCTTTTTTGAAAATGTCAATGTTAATGATTTGCATCCAATGAGCATAAACAAGGGAATTGTGGAAATCAATTGTAAATTGACTGCTCCCAGACAGGTCGGACCGTGTTTCCCTGACCGGGAATCGAACCCAGGCCGCGGCGGTGAGAGCGCCGAATCCTAGCCACTAGACCACCAGGGAGCTGGCAGCTTACCCAGACTCTTGCCTCCTGCCTGCTTTTTTGACGGATGCACGAAGCACCCGTACCATGTCAGTTGTACAAAGTCAGAAATGTGTTTGGCAACGGTCATTGGTTGAAGTCTTTGAGCGGGAACTTTTGTGTCTTAGGAAACTGCTGCAGGAATATGGACTTGGAGGTGGAAAAAGTATACAACTCTAACAAGAGCGTACAGACGTTCCCTTCTCATGTGCTCTATTGACTCCTTGGTGTAGTCCGTGTTGAGGGTGAGGTTGTTGTTTCCACACAATGTCACCAGACAGGCCATCTCCCTCCTGTGTGTTGCTCCGTGCCGACCAGCGATACATGCTATCACTGCGGTGTGATCCGAATACAGGAACAAATACAAGTGGCCTGAGTGTCTAAGGTAGGGGCGCAGGTCTTCAAACGACAGGTTGACAAAAACATACATGTCCACCTTTTAGCCATACCAAGTCAATGGAACAAAACTGTCCTTTGATATATTGAATAATTGATGTTGAAGATGAATACATTTTTGTTTCTGGCACAGATGCCATGAACCTTCCTGAATCCACTTCTCTTTTGGAAAGTCTACCCTTTTTCACTATCCTTGGGCTTCATCCTTAAAACTGTGTGGGGAAGTCAGACCAAAAGCCTTTGTAATCTGCATACGTACAAAATGATTTAAGTTGATAAAACATTGCGTATTTACACTTTCACCCATTTTGTGTTGTATTTGGACTACTGCGCACATCCTCACCCCTGGTTGTGTTCTTTTTGATCACATTCCTAGCGTAAAGAACTCCAAAGCTAATGTTTTGGCCCTATTTCCACAAGCTTTCCAGAGCATTCCAAATGAGGACCAAGGCAGGTCTTATTGCTTAGGTCAGGAAAGATACAATTACAGTACCAGAACGGAAATGGCAGTGGTGGGATTCGAACCCACGCCTCCTGAGAGACTGGAGCCTAAATCCAGCGCCTTAGACCACTCGGCCATACAACCTCCGTCTACCTGTTTCAGAGGATCAATTTATCGGCATTATGAGACGGCAAGCGTATGACTTGGCATCTCTTTGGTTGTGGCGTTGCAGGGACAACCCTGGATCGTTTGCTTGTCCTTTAGAAAACACTGGACAACGCAGTCCTCGTTAGTATAGTGGACAGTATCTCCGCCTGTCACGCGGAAGACCGGGATTCGATTCCCTGACGGGGAGATGGTTTTGGTTCCTCTTATTTTCATCAGTGAACATCTTGTTCAACCTTGAGCAGTGACCACAGTATGCCTCTCTGAAAATTGTGAAGCGTGGACCCGGAGATACTGCACAGTCCTACAGATATCATAGTACTGTACTACCGTTTGTTGCATTCCTCGAAATCAGGATGCATAACAAGTTTTCAAAAAGGAAAAATTGTGTATTAGAGTCAGTGACTCAAATTCAGTATTGCGGATTGATTTGAAACCAAGAATATATGTAAAAGATTAGAAAGGATTTGAACCTTTTCTTACTGACAAATTTGTCAGCATTTCATATTTTTAAGTCCACAGTGTCGGTACCTCTACTGTTGGAAGTGCAGTTCTGCGGAAGAAACAAACGCCTCTACTTTGGGGTGCATTAGTACTATTTGACAAAGACAAATTATTTTCGTCTCAGAAAACAGACAAGATTCTCACCAGGAAAACATAAGCGATGGTATTTAAATCTACACCTCCATTAAGCTAGGAAGCATGTACAGTTAGCAGAGTGGCGCAGCGGAAGCGTGCTGGGCCCATAACCCAGAGGTCGATAGATCGAAACTATCCTCTGCTATCTTGAGTGTTTTACGTGAAAGGTATCCGCTAAGTTCCACTTGGACTCTTTGTTTTCACATCATAAGAACACCCATTGTGCAGACTTCCACGCTGAAGAACAGTTGAACAATTTTCCTGTCGCCTTTTTTGAAAATGTCAATGTTAATGATTTGCATCCAATGAGCATAAACAACGGAATTGTGGAAATCAATTGTAAATTGACTGCTCCCAGACAGGTCAGACCGTGTTTCCCTGACCGGGAATCGAACCCGGGCCGCGGCGGTGAGAGCACCGAATCCTAGCCACTAGACCACCAGGGAGCTGGCAGCTTACCCAGACTCTTGCCTCCTGCCTGCTTTTTTGACGGATGCACGAAGCACCCGTACCATGTCAGTTGTACAAAGTCAGAAATGTGTTTGGCAACGGTCATTGGTTGAAGTCTTTGAGCGGGAACTTTTGTGTCTTAGGAAACTGCTGCAGGAATATGGACTTGGAGGTGGAAAAGGTATACAACTCTAACAAGAGCGTACAGACGTTCCCTTCTCATGTGCTCTATTGACTCCTTGGTGTAGTCCGTGTTGAGGGTGAGGTTGTTGTTTCCACACAATGTCACCAGACAGGCCATCTCCCTCCTGCAAGTCGCTCCGTGCCGACCAGCGATACATGCTATCACTGCGGTGTGATCCGAATACAGGAACAAATACAAGTGGCCTGAGTGTCTAAGGTAGGGGCGCAGGTCTTCAAACGACAGGTTGACAAAAACATACATGTCCACCTTTTAGCCATACCAAGTCATTGGAACAAAACTGTCCTTTGATATATTGAATCATTGATGTTGAAGATGAATACAATTTTGTTTCTGGCACAGATGCCATGAACCTTCCTGAATCCACTTCTCTTTTGGAAAGTCTACCCTTTTTCACTATCCTTGGGCTTCATCCTTAAAACTGTGTGGGGAAGTCAGACCAAAAGCCTTTGTAATCTGCATACGTACAAAATGAATTAGGTTGATAAAACATGGCGTATTTACACTTTCACCCATTTTGTGTTATATTTGGACTACTGCGCACATCCTCACCCCTGGTTGTGTTCTTTTTGATCACATTCCTAGCGTAAAGAACTCCAAAGCTAATGTTTTGGCCCGATTTCCACAAGCTTTCCAGAGCATTCCAAATGAGGACCAAGGCAGGTCTTATTGCTTAGGTCAGGACAGATACAATTGCAGTACCAGAACAGAAATGGCAGTGGTGGGATTCGAACCCATGCCTCCTGAGAGACTGGAGCCTAAATCCAGCGCCTTAGACCACTCGGCCACACAACCTCCGTCTACCCGTTTCAGAGGATCAATTTATCGGCATTATGAGACGGCAAACGTATGACATGGCATCTCTTTGGTTGTGGCGTTGCAGGGACAAGCCTGGATCGTTTGCTTGTCCTTTAGAAAACACTGGACAACGCAGTCCTCGTTAGTATAGTGGACAGTATCTCCGCCTGTCACGCGGAAGACCAGGGTTCGATTCCCTGACGGGGAGATGGTTTTGGTTCCTCTTATTTTCATCAGTGAACATCTTGTTCAACCTTGAGCAGTGACCACAGTATGCCTCTCTGAAAATTGTGAAGCGTGGACCCGGAGATACTGCATAGTCCTACAGATATCATAGTACTGTACTACCGTTTGTTGCATTCCTCGAAATCAGGATGCATAACAAGTTTTCTAAAAGGAAAAATTGTGTATTAGAGTCAGTGACTCAAATTCAGTATTGCGGATTGATTTGAAACCAAGAATATATGTAAAAGATTAGAAGGGATTTGAACCTTTTCTTACTGCCAAATTTGTCAGCATTTTATCTTTTTAAGTCCACAGTGTCGGTACCTCTACTGTTGGAAGTGCAGTTCTGCGGAAGAAACAAACGCCTCTACTTTGGGGTGCATTAGTACTATTTGACAAGGACAAATTATTTTCGTCTCAGAAAACAGACAAGATTCTCACCAGGAAAACATAAGCGATGGTATTTCAATCTACACCTCCATAAAGCTAGGAAGCATGTACAGTTAGCAGAGTGGCGCAGCGGAAGCGTGCTGGGCCCATAACCCAGAGGTCGATAGATCGAAACTATCCCCTGCTATCTTGAGTGTTTTACGTGAAAGGTATCCGCTAAGTTCCACTTGGACTCTTTGTTTTCACATCATAAGAACACCCATTGTGCAGACTTCCACGCTGAAGAACAGTTGAACAATTTTCCTGTTGCCTTTTTTGAAAATGTCAATGTTAATGATTTGCATCCAATGAGCATAAACAAGAGAATCGTGGAAATCAATTGTAAATTGACTGCTCCCAGACAGGTTAGACCGTGTTTCCCTGACCGGGAATCGAACCCGGGCCGCGGCGGTGAGAGCGCCGAATCCTAGCCACTAGACCACCAGGGAGCTGCCAACTTACCCAGACTCTTGCCTCCTGCCTGCTTTTTTGACGGATGCACGAAGCACCCGTACCACGTCAGTTGTACAAAGTCAGAAATGTGTTTTGCAACGGTCATTGGTTGAAGTCTTTGAGCGGGAACTTTTGTGTCTTAGGAAACTGCTGCAGGAATATGGACTTGGAGGTGGAAAAAGTATACAACTCTAACAAGAGCGTACAGACGTTCCCTTCTCATGTGCTCTATTGACTCCTTGGTGTAGTCCGTGTTGAGGGTGAGGTTGTTGTTTCCACACAATGTCACCAGACAGGCCATCTCCCTCCTGTGTGTCGCTCCGTGCCGACCAGCGATACATGCTATCACTGCGGTGTGATCCGAATACAGGAACAAATACAAGTGGCCTGAGTGTCTAAGGTAGGGGCGCAGGTCTTCAAACGACAGGTTGACAAAAACATACATGTCCACCTTTTAGCCATACCAAGTCAATGGAACAAAACTGTCCTTTGATATATTGAATAATTGATGTTGAAGATGAATACATTTTTGTTTCTGGCACAGATGCCATGAACCTTCCTGAATCCACTTCTCTTTTGGAAAGTCTACCCTTTTTCACTATCCTTGGGCTTCATCCTTAAAACTGTGTGGGGAAGTCAGACCAAAAGCCTTTGTAATCTGCATACGTACAAAATGATTTAGGTTGATAAAACATTGCGTATTTACACTTTCACCCATTTTGTGTTGTATTTGGACTACTGCGCACATCCTCACCCCTGGTTGTGTTCTTTTTGATCACATTCCTAGCGTAAAGAACTCCAAAGCTAATGTTTTGGCCCGATTTCCACAAGCTTTCCAGAGCATTCCAAATGAGGACCAAGGCAGGTCTTATTGCTTAGGTCAGGACAGATACAATTGCAGTACCAGAACAGAAATGGCAGTGGTGGGATTCGAACCCACGCCTCCTGAGAGACTGGAGCCTAAATCCAGCGCCTTAGACCACTCGGCCACACAACCTCCGTCTACCCGTTTCAGAGGATCAATTTATCGGCATTATGAGACGGCAAACGTATGACATGGCATCTCTTTGGTTGTGGCGTTGCAGGGACAAGCCTGGATCGTTTGCTTGTCCTTTAGAAAACACTGGACAACGCAGTCCTCGTTGCGGAGATACTGCACAGTCCTACAGATATCATAGTACTGTACTACCGTTTGTTGCATTCCTCGAAATCAGGATGCATAACAAGTTTTCAAAAATGAAAAATTGTGTATTAGAGTCAGTGACTCAAATTCAGTATTGCGGATTGATTTGAAACCAAGAATATATGTAAAAGATTAGAAGGGATTTGAACCTTTTCTTACTGACAAATTTGTCAGCATTTCATCTTTTTAAGTCCACAGTTTCGGTACCTCTACTGTTGGAAGTGCAGTTCTGCGGAAGAAACAAACGCCTCTACTTTGGGGTGCATTAGTACTATTTGACAAGGAAGAATTATTTTCGTCTCAGAAAACAGACAAGATTCTCCCCAGGAAAACATAAGCGATGGTATTTAAATCTACACCTCCATAAAGCTAGGAAGCATGTACAGTTAGCAGAGTGGCGCAGCGGAAGCGTGCTGGGCCCATAACCCAGAGGTCGATAGATCGAAACTGTCCTCTGCTATCTTGAGTGTTTTAGACAAAAAAACAATTAGTTCATTCTGTCATTAATCAGCGTTTCTTTTTCTGCATTTCGTTTTTCCACGTAATCCCCGTTTACTTTTATCATACGCCAAACTCTTAAATTCTCTCCCTGAGTGTTCCATTTTCACCAGCGCGCACACACACACACACACACACACAAACACACACACACTCAGCAGCACACACACACACGAGCACGCGTAAGCACTCCCGCACACACTCAGCAGCACACACACACACGAGCACGCGTAACCACTCCCGCACACACACACTCACACTCAGCAGCACACTCTCTGCGTTTCACTTTACCATAAAACTTCCAGTTACTTTTTTTTAATTTTTAATTTTATTTTACCAGACGTTTGAGTTCACGACTTTTCGAGTATTGTAAACTCCCCCTTAACCCTTTCAAGGAACGTTCTCCTTTTTTTTCCCTCTACCTGCTAGTTCCATTCTTGACAACCGTCCATTCAATTGATCATTACACAGTAATGATTAATCACATTCCTCCCCCGCTGCCATCACATTTCTGTTTTTCACACTCCAAGGCCATGTGTCTATATTTTCTTAATTCTAGTGCCCTTATCGCACTGGGATCTTCCAACCCGGGAGTCTTTATTGTACCTTTTACAAATGGCCTCCAGCCTTTTCCGTACGTTTCAGTGCCCTATTATCGTCACTGGGATCTTGAAACCCGTACTCATTAAGGGACGACCAAATACCCAGGGAAAGCTACACCCAACTATTAGTTCACTCGTCAATGAAACTGCCCGTCACGGTAATCGAGACACAATGGCCTGAGTTGACCACTTATTTACAATTTTAATGCAATGGCAGGCTCGGCAAAAATGCAATCAATCTATCAAAATCACCAATCTGTGCCTGGGATTAAAAAACAGTGTTTGACTTGCAGACTTCAGGACAGACTCCTAACGCAGATTTTATCTAAAAAGAAAGGTTCTGCTTACCTTGAATTCCGTCTATTTAATTTAATTCCGTCTACCCGTTTCAGAGGATCAATTTATCGGCATTATGAGACGGCAAACGTATGACATGGCATCGCTTTGGTTGTGGCATTGCAGGGACAAGCCTGGATTGTTTGCTTGTCCTTTAGAAAACACTGGACAACGCAGTCCTCGTTAGTATAGTGGACAGTATCTCCGCCTGTCACGCGGAAGACCGGGGTTCGATTCCCTGACGGGGAGATGGTTTTGGTTCCTCTTATTTTCATCAGTGAACATCTTGTTCAACCTTGAGCAGTGACCACAGTATGCCTCTCTGATAATTGTGAAGCGTGGACCCGGAGACACTGCACAGTCCTACAGATATCATAGTACTGTACTACCGTTTGTTGCATTCCTCGAAATCAGGATGCATAACAAGTTTTCAAAAAGGAAAAATTGTGTATTAGAGTCAGTGACTCAAATTCAGTATTGCGGATTGATTTGAAACCAAGAATATATGTAAAAGATTAGAAGGGATTTGAACCTTTTCTTACTGCCAAATTTGTCAGCATTTCATCTTTTTAAGTCCACAGTGTCGGTACCTCTACTGTTGGAAGTGCAGTTCTGCGGAAGAAACAAACGCCTCTACTTTGGGGTGCATTAGTACTATTTGACAAGGACAAATTATTTTCGTCTCAGAAAACAGACAAGATTCTCCCCAGGAAAACATAAGCGATGGTATTTCAATCTACACCTCCATAAAGCTAGGAAGCATGTACAGTTAGCAGAGTGGCGCAGCGGAAGCGTGCTTTGTCCATAACCCAGAGGTCGATAGATCGAAACTATCCTCTGCTATCTTGAGTGTTTTACGTGAAAGGTATCCGCTAAGTTCCACTTGGACTCTTTGTTTTCACATCATAAGAACACCCATTGTGCAGACTTCCACGCTGAAGAACAGTTGAACAATTTTCCTGTTGCCTTTGTCAACGTTGCCAATGTCAATGTTAATGATTTGCATCCAATGAGCATAAACAAGAGAATCGTGGAAATCAATTGTAAATTGACTGCTCCCAGACAGGTTAGACCGTGTTTCCCTGACCGGGAATCGAACCCGGGCCGCGGCGGTGAGAGCGCCGAATCCTAGCCACTAGACCACCAGGGAGCTGACAACTTTCCCAGACTCTTGCCTCCTGCCTGCTTTTTTGACGGATGCACGTAACACCCGTACCATGTCAGTTGTACAAAGTCAGAAATGTGTTTGGCAACGGTCATTGGTTGAAGTCTTTGAGCGGGAACTTTTGTGTCTTAGGAAACTGCTGCAGGAATATGGATTTGGAGGTGGAAAAAGTATACAACTCTAACAAGAGCGTACAGACGTTCCCTTCTCATGTGCTCTATTGACTCCTTGGTGTAGTCCGTGTTGAGGGTGAGGTTGTTGTTTCCACACAATGTCACCAGACAGGCCATCTCCCTCCTGCAAGTCGCTCCGTGCCGACCAGCGATACATGCTATCACTGCGGTGTGATCCGAATACAGGAACAAATACAAGTGGCCTGAGTGTCTAAGGTAGGGGCGCAGGTCTTCAAACGACAGGTTGACAAAAACATACATGTCCTCCTTTTAGCCATACCAAGTCATTGGAACAAAACTGTCCTTTGATATATTGAATAATTGATGTTGAAGATGAATACATTTTTGTTTCTGGCACAGATGCCATGAACCTTCCTGAATCCACTTCTCTTTTGGAAAGTCTACCCTTTTTCACTATCCTTGGGCTTCATCCTTAAAACTGTGTGGGGAAGTCAGACCAAAAGCCTTTGTAATCTGCATACGTACAAAATGAATTAGGTTGATAAAACATGGCGTATTTACACTTTCACCCATTTTGTGTTGTATTTGGACTACTGCGCACATCCTCACCCCTGGTTGTGTTCTTTTTGATCACATTCCTAGCGTAAAGAACTCCAAAGCTAATGTTTTGGCCCGATTTCCACAAGCTTTCCAGAGCATTCCAAATGAGGACCAAGCCAGGTCTTATTGCTTAGGTCAGGAAAGATACAATTGCAGTACCAGAACAGAAATGGCAGTGGTGGGATTCGAACCCACGCCTCCTGAGAGACTGGAGCCTAAATCCAGCGCCTTAGACCACTCGGCCACACGACCTCCGTCTACCCGTTTCAGAGGATCAATTTATCGGCATTATGAGACGGCAAGCGTATGACTTGGCATCGCTTTGAATGTGGCGTTGCAGGGACAAGCCTGGATCGTTTGCTTGTCCTTTAGAAAACACTGGACAACGCAGTCCTCGTTAGTATAGTGGACAGTATCTCCGCCTGTCACGCGGAAGACCGGGGTTCGATTCCCTGACGGGGAGATGGTTTTGGTTCCTCTTATTTTCATCAGTGAACATCTTGTTCAACCTTGAGCAGTGACCACAGTATGCCTCTCTGAAAATTGTGAAGCGTGGACCCGGAGATACTGCACAGTCCTACAGATATCATAGTACTGTACTACCGTTTGTTGCATTCCTCGAAATCAGGATGCATAACAAGTTTTCAAAAAGGAAAAATTGTGTATTAGAGTCAGTGACTCAAATTCAGTATTGCGGATTGATTTGAAACCAAGAATATATGTAAAAGATTAGAAGGGTTTGAACCTTTTCTTACTGACAAATTTGTCAGCATTTCATCTTTTTAAGTCCACAGTGTCGGTACCTCTACTGTTGGAAGTGCAGTTCTGCGGAAGAAACAAACGCCTCTACTTTGGGGTGCATTAGTACTATTTGACAAGGACAAATTATTTTCATCTCAGAAAACAGACAAGATTCTCACCAGGAAAACATAAGCGATGGTATTTAAATCTACACCTCCATAAAGCTAGGACGCATGTACAGTTAGCAGAGTGGCGCAGCGGAAGCGTGCTGGGCCCATAACCCAGAGGTCGATAGATCGAAACTATCCTCTGCTATCTTGAGTGTTTAGAAAGGTATTCGCTAATTTCCACTTGGAATCTTTGTTTTCACATCATGATAAGAACAGCCATTGTGCAGACTTCCACGCTGAAGAACAGTTGAACAATTTTCCTGTTGTCTTTTTTGAAAATGTCAATGTTAATGATTCGCATCCAATGAGCATAAACAAGAAAATTGTGGAATTCAATTGTAAATTGACTGCTCCCAGACAGGTCAAACCGTGTTTCCCTGACCGGGAATCGAACCCGGGCCGCGGCGGTGAAAGCGCCAAATCCTAGCCACTAGACCACCAGGGAGCTGACAACTTTCCCAGACTCTTGCCTCCTGCCTGCTTTTTTGACGGATGCACGTAGCACCCGTACCATGTCAGTTGTACAAAGTCAGAAATGTGTTTGGCAACGGTCATTGGTTGAAGTCTTTGAGCGGGAACTTTTGTGTCTTAGGAAACTGCTGCAGGAATATGGACTTGGAGGTGGAAAAAGTATACAACTCTAACAAGAGCGTACAGACGTTCCCTTCTCATGTGCTCTATTGACTCCTTGGTGTAGTCCGTGTTGAGGGTGAGGTTGTTGTTTCCACACAATGTCACCAGACAGGCCATCTCCCTCCTGCAAGTCGCTCCGTGCCGACCAGCGATACATGCTATCACTGCGGTGTGATCCGAGTACAGGAACAAATACAAGTGGCCTGAGTGTCTAAGGTAGGGGCGCAGGTCTTCAAACGACAGGTTGACAAAAACATACATGTCCTCCTTTTAGCCATACCAAGTCATTGGAACAAAACTGTCCTTTGATATATTGAATAATTGATGTTGAAGATGAATACATTTTTGTTTCTGGCACAGATGCCATGAACCTTCCTGAATCCACTTCTCTTTTGGAAAGTCTACCCTTTTTCACTATCCTTGGGCTTCATCCTTAAAACTGTGTGGGGAAGTCAGACCAAAAGCCTTCGTAATCTGCATACGTACAAAATTATTTAGGTTGATAAAACATGGCGTATTTACACTTTCACCCATTTTGTGTTGTATTTGGACTACTGCGCACATCCTCACCCCTGGTTGTGTTCTTTTTGATCACATTCCTATCGTAAAGAACTCCAAAGCTAATGTTTTGGCCCGATTTCCACAAGCTTTCCAGAGCATTCCAAATGAGGACCAAGCCAGGTCTTATTGCTTAGGTCAGGAAAGATACAATTGCAGTACCAGAACAGAAATGGCAGTGGTGGGATTCGAACCCACTCCTCCTGAGAGACTGGAGCCTAAATCCAGCGCCTTAGACCTCTCGGCCACACAACCTCCGTCTACCCGTTTCAGAGGATCAATTTATCAGCATTATGAGACGGCAAGCGTATGACTTGGCATCGCTTTGGTTGTGGCGTTGCAGGGACAAGCCTGGATCGTTTGCTTGTCCTTTAGAAAACACTGGACAACGCAGTCCTCGTTAGTATAGTGGACAGTATCTCCGCCTGTCACGCGGAAGACCGGGGTTCGATTCCCTGACGGGGAGATGGTTTTGGTTCCTCTTATTTTCATCAGTGAACATCTTGTTCAACCTTGAGCAGTGACCACAGTATGCCTCTCTGAAAATTGTGAAGCGTGGACCCGGAGATACTGCACAGTCCTACAGATATCATAGTACTGTACTACCGTTTGTTGCATTCCTCGAAATCAGGATGCATAACAAGTTTTCAAAAAGGAAAAATTGTGTATTAGAGTCAGTGACTCAAATTCAGTATTGCGGATTGATTTGAAACCAAGAATATATGTAAAAGATTAGAAGGGATTTGAACCTTTTCTTACTGACAAATTTGTCAGCATTTCATCTTTTTAAGTCCACAGTGTCGGTACCTCTACTGTTGGAAGTGCAGTTCTGCGAAGAAACAAACGCCTCTACTTTGGGGTGCATTAGTACTATTTGACAAGGACAAATTATTTTCGTCTCAGAAAACAGACAAGATTCTCACCAGGAAAACATAAGCGATGGTATTTAAATCTACACCTCCATAAAGCTAGGAAGCATGTACAGTTAGCAGAGTGGCGCAGCGGAAGCGTGCTGGGCCCATAACCCAGAGGTCGATAGATCGAAACTATCCTCTGCTATCTTGAGTGTTTTACGTGAAAGGTATCCGCTAAGTTCCACTTGGACTCTTTGTTTTCACATCATAAGAACACCCATTGTGCAGACTTCCACGCTGAAGAACAGTTGAACAATTTTCCTGTTGCCTTTTTTGAAAATGTCAATGTTAATGATTTGCATCCAATGAGCATAAACAAGAGAATCGTGGAAATCAATTGTAAATTGACTGCTCCCAGACAGGTTAGACCGTGTTTCCCTGACCGGGAATCGAACCCGGGCCGCGGCGGTGAAAGCGCCGAATCCTAGCCACTAGACCACCAGGGAGCTGACAACTTACCCAGACACTTGCCTCCTGCCTGCTTTTTTGACGGATGCACGAAGCACCCGTACCACGTCAGTTGTACAAAGTCAGAAATGTGTTTTGCAACGGTCATTGGTTGAAGTCTTTGAGCGGGAACTTTTGTGTCTTAGGAAACTGCTGCAGGAATATGGACTTGGAGGTGGAAAAAGTATACAACTCTAACAAGAGCGTACAGACGTTCCCTTCTCATGTGCTCTATTGACTCCTTGGTGTAGTCCGTGTTGAGGGTGAGGGTGTTGTTTCCACACAATGTCACCAGACAGGCCATCTCCCTCCTGTGTGTCGCTCCGTGCCGACCAGCGATACATGCTATCACTGCGGTGTGATCCGAATACAGGAACAAATACAAGTGGCCTGAGTGTCTAAGGTAGGGGCGCAGGTCTTCAAACGACAGGTTGACAAAAACATACATGTCTTCCTTTTAGCCATACCAAGTCATTGGAACAAAACTGTCCTTTGATATATTGAATAATTGATGTTGAAGATGAATACATTTTTCTTTCTGGCACAGATGCCATGAACCTTCCTGAATCCACTTCTCTTTTGGAAAGTCTACCCTTTTTCACTATCCTTGGGCTTCATCCTTAAAACTGTGTGGGGAAGTCAGACCAAAAGCCTTTGTAATCTGCATACGTACAAAATGATTTAGGTTGATAAAACATTGCGTATTTACACTTTCACCCATTTTGTGTTGTATTTGGACTACTGCGCACATCCTCACCCCTGGTTGTGTTCTTTTTGATCACATTCCTAGCGTAAAGAACTCCAAAGCTAATGTTTTGGCCCGCTTTCCACAAGCTTTCCAGAGCATTCCAAATGAGGACCAAGGCAGGTCTTATTGCTTAGGTCAGGAAAGATACAATTGCAGTACCAGAACAGAAATGGCAGTGGTGGGATTCGAACCCACGCCTCCTGAGAGACTGGAGCCTAAATCCAGCGCCTTAGACCACTCGGCCACACAACCTCCGTCTACCCGTTTCAGAGGATCAATTTATCGGCATTATGAGACGGCAAGCGTATGACTTGGCATCGCTTTGGTTGTGGCGTTGCAGGGACAAGCCTGGATCGTTTGCTTGTCCTTTAGAAAACACTGGACAACGCAGTCCTCGTTAGTATAGTGGACAGTATCTCCGCCTGTCATGCGGAAGACCGGGGTTCGATTCCCTGACGGGGAGATGGTTTTGGTTCCTCTTATTTTCATCAGTGAACATCTTGTTCAACCTTGAGCAGTGACCACAGTATGCCTCTCTGAAAATTGTGAAGCGTGGACCCGGAGATACTGCACAGTCCTACAGATATCATAGTACTGTACTACCGTTTGTTGCATTCCTCGAAATCAGGATGCATAACAAGTTTTCAAAAAGGAAAAATTGTGTATTAGAGTCAGTGACTCAAATTCAGTATTGCGGATTGATTTGAAACCAAGAATATATGTAAAAGATTAGAAGGGATTTGAACCTTTTCTTACTGACAAATTTGTCAGCATTTCATCTTTTTAAGTCCACAGTGTCGGTACCTCTACTGTTGGAAGGGCAGTTCTGCGAAGAAACAAACGCCTCTACTTTGGGGTGCATTAGTACTATTTGACAAGGACAAATTATTTTCGTCTCAGAAAACAGACAAGATTCTCACCAGGAAAACATAAGCGATGGTATTTAAATCTACACCTCCATAAAGCTAGGAAGCATGTACAGTTAGCAGAGTGGCGCAGCGGAAGCGTGCTGGGCCCATAACCCAGAGGTCGATAGATCGAAACTATCCTCTGCTATCTTGAGTGTTTTACGTGAAAGGTATCCGCTAAGTTCCACTTGGACTCTTTGTTTTCACATCATAAGAACACCCATTGTGCAGACTTCCACGCTGAAGAACAGTTGAACAATTTTCCTGTTGCCTTTTTTGAAAATGTCAATGTTAATGATTTGCATCCAATGAGCATAAACAAGAGAATCGTGGAAATCAATTGTAAATTGACTGCTCCCAGACAGGTTAGACCGTGTTTCCCTGACCGGGAATCGAACCCGGGCCGCGGCGGTGAAAGCGCCGAATCCTAGCCACTAGACCACCAGGGAGCTGCCAACTTACCCAGACACTTGCCTCCTGCCTGCTTTTTTGACGGATGCACGAAGCACCCGTACCACGTCAGTTGTACAAAGTCAGAAATGTGTTTTGCAACGGTCATTGGTTGAAGTCTTTGAGCGGGAACTTTTGTGTCTTAGGAAACTGCTGCAGGAATATGGACTTGGAGGTGGAAAAAGTATACAACTCTAACAAGAGCGTACAGACGTTCCCTTCTCATGTGCTCTATTGACTCCTTGGTGTAGTCCGTGTTGAGGGTGAGGGTGTTGTTTCCACACAATGTCACCAGACAGGCCATCTCCCTCCTGTGTGTCGCTCCGTGCCGACCAGCGATACATGCTATCACTGCGGTGTGATCCGAATACAGGAACAAATACAAGTGGCCTGAGTGTCTAAGGTAGGGGCGCAGGTCTTCAAACGACAGGTTGACAAAAACATACATGTCCTCCTTTTAGCCATACCAAGTCATTGGAACAAAACTGTCCTTTGATATATTGAATAATTGATGTTGAAGATGAATACATTTTTCTTTCTGGCACAGATGCCATGAACCTTCCTGAATCCACTTCTCTTTTGGAAAGTCTACCCTTTTTCACTATCCTTGGGCTTCATCCTTAAAACTGTGTGGGGAAGTCAGACCAAAAGCCTTTGTAATCTGCATACGTACAAAATGATTTAGGTTGATAAAACATTGCGTATTTACACTTTCACCCATTTTGTGTTGTATTTGGACTACTGCGCACATCCTCACCCCTGGTTGTGTTCTTTTTGATCACATTCCTAGCGTAAAGAACTCCAAAGCTAATGTTTTGGCCCGCTTTCCACAAGCTTTCCAGAGCATTCCAAATGAGGACCAAGGCAGGTCTTATTGCTTAGGTCAGGAAAGATACAATTGCAGTACCAGAACAGAAATGGCAGTGGTGGGATTCGAACCCACGCCTCCTGAGAGACCTGAGCCTAAATCCAGCGCCTTAGACCACTCGGCCACACAACCTCCGTCTACCCGTTTCAGAGGATCAATTTATCAGCATTATGAGACGGCAAGCGTATGACTTGGCATCGCTTTGGTTGTGGCGTTGCAGGGACAAGCCTGGATCGTTTGCTTGTCCTTTAGAAAACACTGGACAACGCAGTCCTCGTTAGTATAGTGGACAGTATCTCCGCCTGTCACGCGGAAGACCGGGGTTCGATTCCCTGACGGGGAGATGGTTTTGGTTCCTCTTATTTTCATCAGTGAACATCTTGTTCAACCTTGAGCAGTGACCACAGTATGCCTCTCTGAAAATTGTGAAGCGTGGACCCGGAGATACTGCACAGTCCTACAGATATCATAGTACTGTACTACCGTTTGTTGCATTCCTCGAAATCAGGATGCATAACAAGTTTTCAAAAAGGAAAAATTGTGTATTAGAGTCAGTGACTCAAATTCAGTATTGCGGATTGATTTGAAACCAAGAATATATGTAAAAGATTAGAAGGGATTTGAACCTTTTCTTACTGACAAATTTGTCACCATTTCATCTTTTTAAGTCCACAGTGTCGGTACCTCTACTGTTGGAAGTGCAGTTCTGCGAAGAAACAAACGCCTCTACTTTGGGGTGCATTAGTACTATTTGACAAGGACAAATTATTTTCGTCTCAGAAAACAGACAAGATTCTCACCAGGAAAACATAAGCGATGGTATTTAAATCTACACCTCCATAAAGCTAGGAAGCATGTACAGTTAGCAGAGTGGCGCAGCGGAAGCGTGCTGGGCCCATAACCCAGAGGTCGATAGATCGAAACTATCCTCTGCTATCTTGAGTGTTTTACGTGAAAGGTATCCCCTAAGTTCCACTTGGACTCTTTGTTTTCACATCATAAGAACACCCATTGTGCAGACTTCCACGCTGAAGAACAGTTGAACAATTTTCCTGTTGCCTTTTTTGAAAATGTCAATGTTAATGATTTGCATCCAATGAGCATAAACAAGAGAATCGTGGAAATCAATTGTAAATTGACTGCTCCCAGACAGGTTAGACCGTGTTTCCCTGACCGGGAATCGAACCCGGGCCGCGGCGGTGAGAGCGCCGAATCCTAGCCACTAGACCACCAGGGAGCTGCCAACTTACCCAGACTCTTGCCTCTTGCCTGCTTTTTTGACGGATGCACGAAGCACCCGTACCACGTCAGTTGTACAAAGTCAGAAATGTGTTTTGCAACGGTCATTGGTTGAAGTCTTTGAGCGGGAACTTTTGTGTCTTAGGAAACTGCTGCAGGAATATGGACTTGGAGGTGGAAAAAGTATACAACTCTAACAAGAGCGTACAGACGTTCCCTTCTCATGTGCTCTATTGACTCCTTGGTGTAGTCCGTGTTGAGGGTGAGGTTGTTGTTTCCACACAATGTCACCAGACAGGCCATCTCCCTCCTGTGTGTCGCTCCGTGCCGACCAGCGATACATGCTATCACTGCGGTGTGATCCGAATACAGGAACAAATACAAGTGGCCTGAGTGTCTAAGGTAGGGGCGCAGGTCTTCAAACGACAGGTTGACAAAAACATACATGTCCACCTTTTAGCCATACCAAGTCAATGGAACAAAACTGTCCTTTGATATATTGAATAATTGATGTTGAAGATGAATACATTTTTGTTTCTGGCACAGATGCCATGAACCTTCCTGAATCCACTTCTCTTTTGGAAAGTCTACCCTTTTTCACTATCCTTGGGCTTCATCCTTAAAACTGTGTGGGGAAGTCAGACCAAAAGCCTTCGTAATCTGCATACGTACAAAATGATTTAGGTTGATAAAAACATGGCGTATTTACGCTTTCACCCATTTTGTGTTGTATTTGGACTACTGCGCATATCCTCACCCCTGGTTGTGTTCTTTTTGATCACATTCCTAGCGTAAAGAACTCCAAAGCTAATGTTTTGGCCCGATTTCCACAAGCTTTCCAGAGCATTCCAAATGAGGACCAAGCCAGGTCTTATTGCTTAGGTCAGGAAAGATACAATTGCGGTACCAGAACAGAAATGGCAGTGGTGGGATTCGAACCCACGCCTCCTGAGAGACTGGAGCCTAAATCCAGCGCCTTAGACCACTCGGCCACACAACCTCCGTCTACCCGTTTCAGAGGATCAATTTATCGGCATTATGAGACGGCAAACGTATGACTTGGCATCGCTTTGGTTGTGGCGTTGCAAGGACAAGCCTGGATCGTTTGCTTGTCCTTTAGAAAACACTGGACAAAGCAGTCCTCGTTAGTATAGTGGACAGTATCTCCGCCTGTCACGCGGAAGACCGGGGTTCGATTCCCTGACGGGGAGATGATTTTGGTTCCTCTTATTTTCATCAGTGAACATCTTGTTCAACCTTGAGCAGTGACCACAGTATGCCTCTCTGAAAATTGTGAAGCGTGGACCCGGAGATACTGCACAGTCCTACAGATATCATAGTACTGTACTACCGTTTGTTGCATTCCTCGAAATCAGGATGCATAACAAGTTTTCAAAAAGGAAAAATTGTGTATTAGAGTCAGTGACTCAAATTCAGTATTGCGGATTGATTTGAAACCAAGAATATATGTAAAAGATTAGAAGGGATTTGAACCTTTTCTTACTGACAAATTTGTCAGCATTTCATCTTTTTAAGTCCACAGTGTCGGTACCTCTACTGTTGGAAGGGCAGTTCTGCGAAGAAACAAACGCCTCTACTTTGGGGTGCATTAGTACTATTTGACAAGGACAAATTATTTTCGTCTCAGAAAACAGACAAGATTCTCACCAGGAAAACATAAGCGATGGTATTTAAATCTACACCTCCATAAAGCTAGGAAGCATGTACAGTTAGCAGAGTGGCGCAGCGGAAGCGTGCTGGGCCCATAACCCAGAGGTCGATAGATCGAAACTATCCTCTGCTATCTTGAGTGTTTTACGTGAAAGGTATCCGCTAAGTTCCACTTGGACTCTTTGTTTTCACATCATAAGAACACCCATTGTGCAGACTTCCACGCTGAAGAACAGTTGAACAATTTTCCTGTTGCCTTTTTTGAAAATGTCAATGTTAATGATTTGCATCCAATGAGCATAAACAAGAGAATCGTGGAAATCAATTGTAAATTGACTGCTCCCAGACAGGTTAGACCGTGTTTCCCTGACCGGGAATCGAACCCGGGCCGCGGCGGTGAGAGCGCCGAATCCTAGCCACTAGACCACCAGGGAGCTGCCAACTTACCCAGACTCTTGCCTCCTGCCTCTTTTTTTGACGGATGCACGAAGCACCCGTACCACGTCAGTTGTACAAAGTCAGAAATGTGTTTTGCAACGGTCATTGGTTGAAGTCTTTGAGCGGGAACTTTTGTGTCTTAGGAAACTGCTGCAGGAATATGGACTTGGAGGTGGAAAAAGTATACAACTCTAACAAGAGCGTACAGACGTTCCCTTCTCATGTGCTCTATTGACTCCTTGGTGTAGTCCGTGTTGAGGGTGAGGTTGTTGTTTCCACACAATGTCACCAGACAGGCCATCTCCCTCCTGCAAGTCGCTCCGTGCCGACCAGCGATACATGCTATCACTGCGGTGTGATCCGAATACAGGAACAAATACAAGTGGCCTGAGTGTCTAAGGTAGGGGCGCAGGTCTTCAAACGACAGGTTGACAAAAACATACATGTCCTCCTTTTAGCCATACCAAGTCATTGGAACAAAACTGTCCTTTGATATATTGAATAATTGATGTTGTAGATTAATACATTTTTGTTTCTGGCACAGATGCCATGAACCTTCCTGAATCCACTTCTCTTTTGGAAAGTCTACCCTTTTTCACTATCCTTGGGCTTCATCCTGAAAACTGTGTGGGGAAGTCAGACCAAAAGCCTTCGTAATCTGCATATGTACAAAATGATTTAGGTTGATAAAACATGGCGTATTTACGCTTTCACCCATTTTGTGTTGTATTTGGACTACTGTGCACATCCTCACCCCTGGTTGTGTTCTTTTTGATCACATTCCTAGCGTAAAGAACTCCAAAGCTAATGTTTTGGCCCGATTTCCACAAGCTTTCCAGAGCATTCTAAATGAGGACCAAGCCAGGTCTTATTGCTTAGGTCAGGAAAGATACAATTGCAGTACCAGAACAGAAATGGCAGTGGTGGGATTCGAACCCACGCCTCCTGAGAGACTGGAGCCTAAATACAGCACCTTAGACCACTCGGCCACACAACCTCCGTCTACCCGTTTCAGAGGATCAATTTATCGGCATTATGAGACGGCAAACGTATGACATGGCATCTCTTTGGTTGTGGCGTTGCAGGGAGAAGCCTGGATCGTTAGCTTGTCCTTTAGAAAACACTGGACAACGCAGTCCTCGTTAGTATAGTGGACAGTATCTCCGCCTGTCACGTGGAAGACCGGGGTTCGATTCCCTGACGGGGAGATGGTTTTGGTTCCTCTTATTTTCATCAGTGAACATCTTGTTCAACCTTGAGCAGTGACCACAGTATGCCTCTCTGAAAATTGTGAAGCGTGGACCCGGAGATACTACACAGTCCTACAGATATCATAGTACTGTACTACCGTTTGTTGCATTCCTCGAAATCAGGATGCATAACAAGTTTTCAAAAAGGAAAAATTGTGTATTAGAGTCAGTGACTCAAATTCAGTATTGCGGATTGATTTGAAACCAAGAATATATGTAAAAGATTAGAAGGGATTTGAATCTTTTCTTACTGACAAATTTGTCAGCATTTCATCTTTTTAAGTCCACAGTGTCGGTACCTCTACTGTTGGAAGTGCAGTTCTGCGGAAGAAACAAACGCCTCTACTTTGGGGTGCATTAGTACTATTTGACAAGGACAAATTATTTTCGTCTCAGAAAACAGATAAGATTCTCACCAAGAAAACATAAGCGATGGTATTTAAATCTACACCTCCATAAAGCTAGGAAGCATGTACAGTTAGCAGAGTGGCGCAGCGGAAGCGTGCTGGGCCCATAACCCAGAGGTCGATAGATCGAAACTATCCTCTGCTATCTTGAGTGTTTTGCATGAAAGGTATCCGCTATTTTCCACTTGGACTCTTTGTTTTCACATCATGATAAGAACAGCCATTGTGCAGACTTACACGCTGAAGAACAGTTGAACAATTTTCCTGTTGTCTTTTTTGAAAATGTCAATGTTAATGATTTGCATCCAATGAGCATAAACAAGAGAATTGTGGAATTCAATTGTAAATTGACTGCTCCCAGACAGGTCAAACCGTGTTTCCCTGACCGGGAATCGAACCCGGGCCGCGGCGGTGAAAGCGCCGAATCCTAGCCACTAGACCACCAGGGAGCTGACAACTTTCCCAGACTCTTGCCTCCTGCCTGCTTTTTTGACGGATGCACGTAGCACCCGTACCATGTCAGTTGTACAAAGTCAGAAATGTGTTTGGCAACGGTCATTGGTTGAAGTCTTTGAGCGGGAACTTTTGTGTCTTAGGAAACGGCTGCAAGAATATGGACTTGGAGGTGGAAAAAGTATACAACTCTAACAAGAGCGTACAGACGTTCCCTTCTCATGTGCTCTATTGACTCCTTGGTGTAGTCCGTGTTGAGGGTGAGGTTGTTGTTTCCACACAATGTCACCAGACAGGCCATCTCCCTCCTGCAAGTCGCTCTGTGCCGACCAGCGATACATGCTATCACTGCGGTGTGATCCGAATACAGGAACAAATACAAGTGGCCTGAGTGTCTAAGGTAGGGGCGCAGGTCTTCAAACGACAGGTTGACAAAAACATACATGTCCACCTTTTAGCCATACCAAGTCAATGGAACAAACTGTCCTTTGATATATTGAATAATTGATGTTGAAGATGAATACATTTTTGTTTCTGGCACAGATGCCATGAACCTTCCTGAATCCACTTCTCTTTTGGAAAGTCTACCCTTTTTCACTATCCTTGGGCTTCATCCTTAAAACTGTGTGGGGAAGTCAGACCAAAAGCCTTTGTAATCTGCATACGTACAAAATGATTTAGGTTGATAAAACATTGCGTATTTACACTTTCACCCATTTTGTGTTGTATTTGGACTACTGCGCACATCCTCACCCCTGGTTGTGTTCTTTTTGATCACATTCCTAGCGTAAAGAACTCCACAGCTAATGTTTTGGCCCGATTTCCACAAGCTTTCCAGAGCATTCCAAATGAGGACCAAGCCAGGTCTTATTGCTTAGGTCAGGAAAGATACAATTGCAGTACCAGAACAGAAATGGCAGTGGTGGGATTCTAACCCACGCCTCCTGAGAGACTGAAGCCTAAATCCAGCGCTTAGACCACTCGGCCACACAACCTCCGTCTACCCGTTTCAGAGGATCAATTTATCGGCATTATGAGACGGCAAACGTATGACATGGCATCGCTTTGGTTGTGGCGTTGCAGGGACAAGCCTGGATCGTTTGCTTGTCCTTTAGAAAACACTGGACAACGCAGTCCTCGTTAGTATAGTGGACAGTATCTCCGCCTGTCACGTGGAAGACCAGGGTTCGATTCCCTGACGGGGAGATGGTTTTGCTTCCTCTTATTTTCATCAGTAAACATCTTGTTCAACCTTGAGCAGTGACCACAGTATGCCTCTCTGAAAATTGTGAAGCGTGGACCCGGAGATACTGCACAGTCCTACAGATATCATAGTACTGTACTACCGTTTGTTGCATTCCTCGAAATCAGGATGCATAACAAGTTTTCAAAAAGGAAAAATTGTGTATTAGAGTCAGTGACTCAAATTCAGTATTGCGGATTGATTTGAAACCAAGAATATATGTAAAAGATTAGAAGGGATTTGAACCTTTTCTTACTGACAAATTTGTCAGCATTTCATCTTTTTAAGTCCACAGTGTCGGTACCTCTACTGTTGGAAGTGCAGTTCTGCGGAAGAAACAAACGCCTCTACTTTGGGGTGCATTAGTACTATTTGACAAGGACAAATTATTTTCGTCTCAGAAAACAGACAAGATTCTCACCAGGAAAACATAAGCGATGGTATTTCAATCTACACCTCCATAAAGCTAGGAAGCATGTACAGTTAGCAGAGTGGCGCAGCGGAAGCGTGCTGGGCCCATAACCCAGAGGTCGATAGATCGAAACTATCCTCTGCTATCTTGAGTGTTTTACGTGAAAGGTATCCGCTAAGTTCCACTTGGACTCTTTGTTTTCACATCATAAGAACACCCATTGTGCAGACTTCCACGCTGAAGAACAGTTGAACAATTTTCCTGTTGCCTTTTTTGAAAATGTCAATGTTAATGATTTGCATCCAATGAGCATAAACAAGAGAATCGTGGAAATCAATTGTAAATTGACTGCTCCCAGACAGGTCAGACCGTGTTTCCCTGACCGGGAATCGAACCCGGGCCGCGGCGGTGAGAGCGCCGAATCCTAGCCACTAGACCACCAGGGAGCTGCCAACTTACCCAGACTCTTGCCTCCTGCCTGCTTTTTTGACGGATGCACGAAGCACCCGTACCACGTCACTTGTACAATGTCAGAAATGTGTTTTGCAACGGTCATTGGTTGAAGTCTTTGAACGGGAACTTTTGTGTCTTAGGAAACTGCTGCAGGAATATGGACTTGGAGGTGGAAAAAGTATACAACTCTAACAAGAGCGTACAGACGTTCCCTTCTCATGTGCTCTATTGACTCCTTGGTGTAGTCCGTGTTGAGGGTGAGGTTGTTGTTTCCACACAATGTCACCAGACAGGCCATCTCCCTCCTGCAAGTCGCTCTGTGCCGACCAGCGATACATGCTATCACTGCGGTGTGATCCGAATACAGGAACAAATACAAGTGGCCTGAGTGTCTAAGGTAGGGGCGCAGGTCTTCAAACGACAGGTTGACAAAAACATACATGTCCACCTTTTAGCCATACCAAGTCAATGGAACAAAACTGTCCTTTGATATATTGAATAATTGATGTTGAAGATGAATACAATTTTGTTTCTGGCACAGATGCCATGAACCTTCCTGAATCCACTTCTCTTTTGGAAAGTCTACCCTTTTTCACTATCCTTGGGCTTCATCCTTAAAACTGTGTGGGGAAGTCAGACCAAAAGCCTTCGTAATCTGCATACGTACAAAATGATTTAGGTTGATAAAACATGGCGTATTTACACTTTCACCCATTTTGTGTTGTATTTGGACTACTGCGCACATCCTCACCCCTGGTTGTGTTCTTTTTGATCACATTCCTAGCGTAAAGAACTCCAAAGCTAATGTTTTGGCCCGATTTCCACAAGCTTTCCAGAGCATTCCAAATGAGGACCAAGCCAGGTCTTATTGCTTAGGTCAAGAAAGATACAATTGCAGTACCAGAACAGAAATGGCAGTGGTGGGATTCGAACCCACGCCTCCTGAAAGACTGGAGCCTAAATCCAGCGCCTTAGACCACTCTGCCACACAACCTCCATCTACCCGTTTCAGAGGATCAATTTATCGGCATTATGAGACGGCAAACGTATGACTTGGCATCGCTTTGATTGTGGCGTTGCAGGGACAAGCCTGGATCGTTTGCTTGTCCTTCAGAAAACACTGGACAAAGCAGTCCTCGTTAGTATAGTGGACAGTATCTCCGCCTGTCACGCGGAAGACCGGGGTTCGATTCCCTGACGGGGAGATGGTTTTGGTTCCTCTTATTTTCATCAGTGAACATCTTGTTCAACCTTGAGCAGTAGTATGCCTCTCTGAAAATTGTGAAGCGTGGACCCGGAGATACTGCACAGTCCTACAGATTTCATAGTACTGTACTACCGTTTGTTGCATTCCTCGAAATCAGGATGCATAACAAGTTTTCAAAAAGGAAAAATTGTTTATTAGAGTCAGTGACTCAAATTCAGTATTGCGGATTAATTTGAAACCAAGAATATATGTAAAAGATTAGAAGGGATTTGAACCTTTTCTTACTGACAAATTTGTCAGCATTTACTCTTTTTAAGTCCACAGTGTCGGTACCTCTACTGTTGGAAGTGCAGTTCTGCGGAAGAAACAAACGCCTCTACTTTGGGGTGCATTAGTACTATTTGACAAGGACAAATTATTTTCGTCTCAGAAAACAGACAAGATTCTCAGCAGGAAAACATAAGCGATGGTGTTTCAATCTACACCTCCATAAAGCTAGGAAGCATGTACAGTTAGCAGAGTGGCGCAGCGGAAGCGTGCTGGGCCCATAACCCAGAGGTCGATAGATGGTCTGACATAACATTGTGAAAGTCCAGTCCACAGTGGATCCAACACATCAGCGGGAGTCCAGTCCACAGCGGGGCCAACAGGAAACCATCCCGAGCGGAGACGGGTCAGCAGCGCAGAGATGTCCCCAACCGATGCACAGGCTAGTGGTCCACCCGGGGTCCCGGCTCTGGACAGCCAGCACTTCATCCATGGCCACCGGACCTATGCAACTCCCCCTCGCAAGGGACAGGGGAGAAGAGGAGAGAAGAAAAGAAACGGCAGATCAACTGGTCTAAAAAGGGGGGGTCTATTTAAAGGCTAGATTATACAAAGGAGTTTTAAGATGGGACTTAAATGCTTCTACTGAGGTAGCATCTCTAACTGTTACCGGGAGGGCATTCCAGAGTACTGGAGCCCGAATAGAAAACGCTCTATAGCCCGCAGACTTTTTTTTGGCTCTGGGAATCACTAATAAGCCGGAGTTCTTTGAACGCAGATTTCTTGTCGGGACATATGGTACAATACAATCGGCGAGATAGGCTGGAGCTAAACCGTGTAGTATTTTATACGTAAGTAGTAAAACCTTAAAGTCGCATCTTAAGTGCACAGGAAGCCAGTGCAAGTGAGCCAGTATAGGCGTAATATGATCAAACTTTCTTCTTTTTGTCAAAAGCCTTGCAGCCGCATTTTGTACCAACTGTAATCTTTTCATGCTAGACATAGGGAGGCCCGAAAATAATACGTTACAGTAATCGAGACGAGACGTAACGAACGCATGAATAATGATCTCAGCGTCGCTAGTGGACAAGATGGAACGAATTTTAGCGATATTACGGAGATGAAAGAAGGCCGTTTTAGTAACACTCTTAATGTGTGACTCAAACGAGAGAGTTGGGTCGAAGATAATACCCAGATTCTTTACCGAGTCTCCTTGTTTAATTGTTTGGTTGTCAAATGTTAAGGTGGTATTATTAAATAGATGTCGGTGTCTAGCAGGACCAATAATCAGCATTTCCGTTTTCTTAGCGTTGAGTTGCAAAAAGTTAGCGGACATCCATTGTTTAATTTCATTAAGACACGCCTCCAGCTGACTACAGTCCGGCGTGTTGGTCAGCTTTAGGGGCATGTAGAGTTGAGTGTCATCAGCATAACAGTGAAAGCTAACACCGTACTTGCGTATGATGTCACCCAGCGGCAGCATGTAAATACTAAAGAGTGCAGGGCCAAGAAACGAACCCTGGGGAACTCCGCACGTTACCTTGACATAGTCCGAGGTCACATTGTTATGGGAGACGCACTGCATCCTGTCAGTAAGATAAGAGTTAAACCAAGACAAGGCTAAGTCTGACATACCAATACGTGTTTTGATACGCTCTAATAAAATATTATGATTGACGGTATCGAAAGCGGCGCTAAGATCAAGAAGCAGCAACATAGATGACGCATCAGCATCCATCGTTAGCAATAGATCATTAGTCATTTTTGCGAGGGCTGTCTCCCTAGAGTGATTTGCCCTGAAACCGGATTGAAAAGGTTCACAGAGATTGTTAGTCACTAAGTGTTCATTTAGCTGCTGTGCAACAATTTTTTCGAGAATTTTGGAAATAAACGGAAGGTGGGAGACCGGTCGGTAGTTTACCATGAGGTCAGGATCGAGGTTAGGTCTTTTGAGCAGAGGATGAATAACCGCTTTTTTTGAATGCTAGGGGAACAGTGCCGGAGGAAAGTGATAAGTTTATAATATTTAACACTGATGGACCTAATAATACAAACAGTTCCTTGATAAGTTTCCCAGGAAGTGGGTCAAGTAAACATGTTGTTTGTTTTATCCCACTTACACGCTGTAATAATTCCTCTAATGTTATTTCATCAAAAATAGAGAGACTATTTTGGAGGGCAGTGTCCGTCGTATATACAGTCGTATTTGTGTTAATAGAACCTATGTTGTAGCTGGGATGCGTTGTCTTTAATCTCCTTTCTAATGAGTTCAATTTTCTTATTAAAGAAATTCATAAAGTCATCTGCCGAGTGGGTGGAGCTACTGGGAGGAGTCCCTTGTTGGGTTAGCGATGCTACTGTACTAAACAGAAATTTAGGATCGTTTTTGTTGAGGCGGATGAGATTTGAGTAGTATTTAGCTTTAGCTAAGGTAAGCATGCGTTTATAAGTTATTAAACTATCACTCCATGCTTGATGGAAAACCTCAAGTTTAGTCGCGCGCCATTTGCGTTCCAGTTTTCTACATGATAACTTATGAGCTCTAATTTCTTCTGTAAACCATGGGGTGCGCCTTTTAGGGGCCCTTTTTTGCTTTAGCGGTGCTATACTATCAATAATTTCGCGCAAGGCATCGTCAAAGTTGTTAGTGAGGTTATCAATAGAGCCGACATAATTTGGGAATGGTGCCATTACCGAAGGCAGTAAGTCAGCAAGAGTCATCGTTGTGGCAGCATTAATGTTGCGGCCGCTATAGCAGTTATTATTATTATTAGCTTGTTGACAAGGAGTCAAAACTTCAAATTTTATAAGGTAATGATCGGACATTACTTTAGTATATGGAAGTATCATAACTTTGGAGGTGGTGACACCCCTGACAAGCACTAGATCTATTGTATTACCGTTGCGATGCGTGGGTTCATGTATTATTTGTGTAAGACCACAGCTATCAATTATGGTTTGGAGCGCCACGCACTGAGGGTCCGATGGGGTATTCATATGGATATTAAAGTCCCCCATTATGATTATATTGTCGGCGTGCGTCACTAGATCAGCAACGAACTCTGAGAATTCACTGATAAAGTCCGAATAGGGCCCAGGGGGGCGGTAGATAACAGCCAGGTCGAGAGGTAGCGGTGTGACAGACCTCATAGTAAGCACCTCAAACGATTTATATTTATTATTTAGGTTAGGGGTAAGGTTGAAATTTTCATTGTATATTAGTGCGACACCCCCTCCCCTTTTAACCCTTGTATTATGTTGAAAAAAAATGACATTGATTATGTTGCGGGTCATTTTGACCCGTACTGTGTAAATGCACTCAAAACAGTCAAGAAAACAGGTTAAACCAATAACAACTTTGTTTTAGGTTATATAAACATTTAGAAAAGTGACATACAATACATTTTTAATTCCAACACTATATTTAAGAAATACTTTTAACTTCAACTTTAACTTCATCCCAGCGAACTTCAACATGTTCAATGTTCTCCAAATTTTCTTCAACATTTTCAATGCTCTCCACATGATGGTGTGGTGCACCACACACATCCCCTGATTCTTCTCAGATGTTCCTCCAGGTAGCTTTCCAGTGTATACTTGCATATTCCATGCTTAGCTGGATTTTGCATCACAGGCTGCCCATATTTTGATGCCATACTTGGCGGGCTTGTTGGGCATGTACTGTCGGAAAGGACAGCGCCCCTGAATGGAACAAGGCGCTCATCTACAGTAACATGGGGACCAGGATTGTACAACAAAGGTACATTTTCAACCCATTTATCCCACACATCTCTGATCGCAGCTAGTTTGTCTCTTTCACGTCGACCAGCTCTGGTGTCGCGGTTGTCAAAGCGGATCATACGAGATATCATGTGGAATGTCTCCAAGACATTGTGTTGCACGAAAGATTGGCCTTCCATTCTCTTCATTCTATAGACTTGCAGTGGCTTCTCCCTTTGACCTGTACACTCCAGCTAATAACAGAACTCCAATGTAAGCATGCAAGTCAGTCTGATCCAGTGGCTTCCATTTCTCTTGAAACACACGTCTCCCCTCCAAGTTGGTCATTTCCAGTATGATCCTGTCTATTGGTGGGGATATGAAGAGCTGAAATGCTGATTGAATCTCATCAACTCGAGTGACAGCAAATCTTGTAGGACCGGGAGTCATTTTGATCACATTGGAGGATGATAGTCTGCCTCGGCTTGGGTGCGGTGTCGTTGACCATTTTATATTACCGTACTTAGATGCCCATGTCCCCTCTGTGGTTAATGATTGCTGGATTCCTTGGTTTTCATCTGTTGGAGGAACAACGGCAGACTCGTCCTCTGAATCCTCCTCATCGTAGGCAAATTGACGATCTGGATCAGCAATAACATTGTCCTCTGTCTCTGAAAAATCCTCTGTTTCTGGAATCTCTTCCTCTACATCACTATCCCAGTTAAAAATCAGGGATAAAGCCTCCTCAGATGTCATCATTCTGGAGCTCATTTTTGGTGAGTTTGTCAAAGAGATGACATGAGAACAGTGACGAAGACAAGTGTGAGAAAGTTCCCTCTCTTCACACACCTGGCTCTGGGTCTCAGAGGCAATCAAACTACAAACAATTGTACATCAAAGTAAAAAGTACATCATAGAGACGTGTTTATTTTGGATCTGAACAGCTGTTTACCCACATCAAAGCGTCTGGGTCAAAATGACCCACAACATCATCTTTGTATACAACTCTCTAGACAGACATTCCACTACACATCAAAGTGTCCAGATTTTACACACCTGTTCATGATCCTAGATGAGGAAAAGTCACCAAATGTCAGCAAGAAAAAGAAAGGATAACCAGTACTTTGATCAACACAAAAACTGAAATGGGTCAAATTGACCCTTAACATAATACAAGGGTTAAGAGGACGGGCAACATGCGCATTCGTATAGTTAGGAGGAGATGCCTCATTGAGCGCAAAAAATTTGTCCGGTTTGAGCCAGGTTTCGCTAAGACCAATGACGTTAAGATTGTTGTCTCTAATGACCTCATTAACCAATAACGCCTTGGGAGACAATGATCTTATGTTTAAAAAGCCCATATTATAGGTATTGGGCTGTTTTGACGAGTTTTTGTTAAGATTATCCGTAGTGGCAATATTAACAATGTTGCGTTTATTATGCGTAGTGCACTTTAAATAGTTTCGACCATATCTAGGAATTGATATGACGGGAATTTTCCGATTGTTTGCTTGGTGCTGCAATAGACTGGACATATCATAATTTGCCACCTCAGTAGAATGCATGTCCACCTCTGACACAGACACAACAGAAAAAACATTATGTGAATTGTGTATTATTCTAAGAGAATTGCTATGCGTACATGGATTATCCAGCCTGGCGCTGGCTAGTTCTAGCTTAACTGACTCCTCACCCGGACTAACAGACATTGTAATTGCCTGTGACTGGGCTTGCTCTAGTGTAGTCAGTCAAGTGAGACTTAAATAGTAGTCTATGTTTCTAGACAGGATGATGGCGCCTTCCTGGTTAGGGTGAAGGCCGTCTCTCATCAGCAAGCCTGGTTTGCCCCAGAAAGAGGGCCAGTTATCAATAAACGTTAGTCCCTGCTGCCTACAGTAGCTAGCCAGCCACTTGTTAAGCGAGACTAATCTGCTATACCTCTCATCATTGCCTCTCGCAGGCAGGGGGCCAGAGACAATTACGCGATGCCTGGACATCTTTCTGGCGAGATCACAAGTCCTGGCTATGTTTCTCTTTGTAATCTCTGACTGTCTCATTCTAGTGTCATTGGAGCCAACGTGTACAACTATATTCGCATAATTAGTGGTGCGATTAGCCTGTCGTACGTGTTTACTAGGCCTGTTGCGAGTTAGCTCCCTAAGATTAGCTTCAATGTCAGGTGCTCTGGCCCCGGGGATACACTTTATTGTGGCTGGTTTGCTAAGCTTTATGTTTCGGGTGATGGAGTCCCCTATGACTAAGGTGTGGTGCCCGGTAGACTGGGGTGTAGGACTAGCTAAAGAGCTAAATCTATTATGCGTCTCAACCGGTACACCGTAGCTTGTAGGCCGCTTAGGACTGCTACAAGCTGGGCTAGTTAGCTCGCTACAGCTAACGCTAGCAGATGTGTCCGCAACATCTAAAGTTACGACATTACTCTGTTCTAACTGGCGGACACGGCCCTCTAGCAGAGCCAACCTCTCCGTGAGTATGGTGCAAGACGCGCAGGAAGCCATTACTCACAGTGTTTTCTGTCACCGAGTGAAGTTCCTGCTGTCCTCAGGGAAGTGGTCGCGGTCTACGGGAGTAGCTTCCTACTGACCGGCGCTGCCTTTCTCCGCGCTAGCTTAGCAGCTAGCTAGCTGAGGAAAGGGTGGTGGGACAGAGATCGGGTGATTTGCAAGTTAAATAGTACCACTAAATATGTTTGAGAAGTGATAAAGAAAGCTGTAGAACAGTTAAAAGCACACAGATAGAGCGATACTTAGCTTTTTCGCAACAGCGAACAGACGGCGAGCAGTCACGCACGGTGAATCAAACCCGGGCCGCGGCGGTGAGAGCGCCGAATCCTAGCCACTAGATACAATTGCAGTACCAGAACAGAAATGGCAGTGGTGGGATTCGAACCCACGCCTCCTGAGAGACCGGAGCCTAAATCCAGCGCCTTAGACCACTCGGCCACACAACCTCCGTCTACCCGTTTCAGAGGATCAATTTATCGGCATTATGAGACGGCAAGCGTATGACTTGGCATCGCTTTGGTTGTGGCGTTGCAGGGACAAGCCTGGATCGTTTGCTTGTCCTTTAGAAAACACTGGACAGTATCTCCGCCTGTCACGCGGAAGACCGGGGTTCGATTCCCTGACGGGGAGATGGTTTTGGTTCCTCTTATTTTCATCAGTGAACATCTTGTTCAACCTTGAGCAGTGACCACAGTATGCCTCTCTGAAAATTGTGAAGCGTGGACCCGGAGATACTGCACAGTCCTACAGATATCATAGTACTGTACTACCGTTTCTTGCATTCCTCGAAATCAGGATGCATAACAAGTTTTCAAAAAGGAAAAATTGTGTATTAGAGTCAGTGACTCAAATTCAGTATTGCGGATTGATTTGAAACCAAGAATATATGTAAAAGATTAGAAGGGATTTGAACCTTTTCTTACTGCCAAATTTGTCAGCATTTCATCTTTTTAAGTCCACAGTGTCGGTACCTCTACTGTTGGAAGTGCAGTTCTGCGGAAGAAACAAACGCCTCTACTTTGGGGTGCATTAGTACTATTTGACAAGGACAAATTATTTTCGTCTCAGAAAACAGACAAGATTCTCACCAGGAAAACATAAGCGATGGTATTTCAATCTACACCTCCATAAAGCTAGGAGGCATGTACAGTTAGCAGAGTGGCGCAGCGGAAGCGTGCTGGGCCCATAACCCAGAGGTCGATAGATCGAAACTATCCTCTGCTATCTTGAGTGTTTTACGTGAAAGGTATCCGCTAAGTTCCACTTGGACTCTTTGTTTTCACATCATAAGAACACCCATTGTGCAGACTTCCACGCTGAAGAACAGTTGAACAATTTTCCTGTTGCTTTTGTCAACGTTGCCAATGTCAATGTTAATGATTTGCATCCAAAGAGCATGAACAAGAGAATTGTGGAAATCAATTGTAAATTGACTGCTCCCAGACCTGTTAGACCGTGTTTCCCTGACCGGGAATCGAACCCGGGCCGCGGCGGTGAGAGCGCCGAATCCTAGCCACTAGACCACCAGGGAGCTGACAACTCACCCAGACTCTTGCCTCCTCCTGACTTGGCATCGCTCTGGTTGTGGCGTTGCAGGGACAAGCCTGGATCGTTTGCTTGTCCTTTAGAAAACACTGGACAACGCAGTCCTCGTTAGTATAGTGGACAGTATCTCCGCCTGTCACGCGGAAGACCGGGGTTCGATTCCCTGACGGGGAGATGGTTTTGGTTCCTCTTATTTTCATCAGTGAACATCTTGTTCAACCTTGAGCAGTGACCACAGTATGCCTCTCTGAAAATTGTGAAGCGTGGACCCGGAGATACTGCACAGTCCTACAGATATCATAGTACTGTACTACCGTTTGTTGCATTCCTCGAAATCAGGATGCATAACAAGTTTTCAAAAAGGAAAAATTGTGTATTAGAGTCAGTGACTCAAATTCAGTATTGCGGATTGATTTGAAACCAAGAATATATGTAAAAGATTAGAAGGGATTTGAACCTTTTCTTACTGCCAAATTTGTCAGCATTTCTTCTTTTTAAGTCCACAGTGTCGGTACCTCTACTGTTGGAAGTGCAGTTCTGCGGAAGAAACAAACGCCTCTACTTTGGGGTGCATTAGTACTATTTGACAAGGACAAATTATTTTCGTCTCAGAAAACAGACAAGATTCTCACCAGGAAAACATAAGCGATGGTATTTCAATCTACACCTCCATAAAGCTAGGAAGCATGTACAATTAGCAGACTGGCGCAGCGAAAGCGTGCTGGGCCCATAACCCAGAGGTCGATAGATCGAAACTATCCTCTGCTATCTTGAGTGTTTTACGTGAAAGGTATCCGCTAAGTTCCACTTGGACTCTTTGTTTTCACATCATAAGAACACCCATTGTGCAGACTTCCACGCTGAAGAACAGTTGAACAAATTTCCTGTTGCCTTTTTTGAAAATGTCAATGTTAATGATTTGCATCCAATGAGCATAAACAAGAGAATTGTGGAACTCAATTGTAAATTGACTGCTCCCAGACAGGTCAAACCGTGTTTCCCTGACCGGGAATCGAACCCGGGCCGCGGTGGTGAAAGCGCCGAATCCTAGCCACTAGACCACCAGGGAACTGACAACGTACCCAGACTCTTGCCTCCTGCCTGCTTTTTTGACGGATGCACGAAGCACCCGTACCATGTCAGTTGTACAAAGTCAGAAATGTGTTTTGCAACGGTCATTGGTTGAAGTCTTTGAGCGGGAACTTTTGTGTCTTAGGAAACTGCTGCAGGAATATGGACTTGGAGGTGGAAAAAGTATACAACTCTAACAAGAGCGTACAGACGTTCCCTTCTCATGTGCTCTATTGACTCCTTGGTGTAGTCCGTGTTGAGGGTGAGGTTGTTGTTTCCACACAATGTCACCAGACAGGCCATCTCCCTCCTGTGTGTTGCTCCGTGCCGACCAGCAATACATGCTATCACTGCGGTGTGATCCGAATACAGGAACAAATACAAGTGGCCTGAGTGTCTAAGGTAGGGGCGCAGGTCTTCAAACGACAGGTTGACAAAAACATACATGTCCACCTTTTAGCCATACCAAGTCAATGGAACAAAACTGTCCTTTGATATATTGAATAATTGATGTTGAAGATGAATACATTTTTGTTTCTGGCACAGATGCCATGAACCTTCCTGAATCCACTTCTCTTTTGGAAAGTCTACCCTTTTTCACTATCCTTGGGCTTCATACTTAAAACTGTGTGGGGAAGTCAGACCAAAAGCCTTCGTAATCTGCATACGTACAAAATGATTTAGGTTGATAAAACATGGCGTATTTACACTTTCACCCATTTTGTGTTGTATTTGGACTACTGTGCACATCCTCACCCCTGGTTGTGTTATTGCTTAGGTCAGGAAAGATACAATTGCAGTACCAGAACAGAAATGGCAGTGGTGGGATTCGAACCCACGCCTCCTGAGAGACTGGAGCCTAAATCCAGCGCCTTAGACCACTCGGCCACACAACCTCCGTCTACCCGTTTCAGAGGATCAATTTATCTGCATTATGAGACGGCAAACGTATGACATGGCATCTCTTTGGTTGTGGCGTTGCAGGGACAAGCCTGGATCGTTTGCTTGTCCTTTAGAAAACACTGGACAACGCAGTCCTCGTTAGTATAGTGGACAGTATCTCCGCCTGTCACGCGGAAGACCAGGGTTCGATTCCCTGACGGGGAGATGGTTTTGGTTCCTCTTATTTTCATCAGTGAACATCTTGTTCAACCTTGAGCAGTGACCACAGTATGCCTCTCTGAAAATTGTGAAGCGTGGACCCGGAGATACTGCACAGTCCTACAGATATCATAGTACTGTACTACCGTTTGTTGCATTCCTCGAAATCAGGATGCATTACAAGTTTTCAAAAAGGAAAAATTGTGTATTAGACTCAGTGACTCAAATTCAGTATTGCGGATTGATTTGAAACCAAGAATATATGTAAAAGATTAGAAGGGATTTGAACCTTTTCTTACTGCCAAATTTGTCAGCATTTCATCTTTTTAAGTCCACAGTGTCGGTACCTCTACTGTTGGAAGTGCAGTTCTGCGGAAGAAACAAACGCCTCTACTTTGGGGTGCATTAGTACTATTTGACAAGGACAAATTATTTTCGTCTCAGAAAACAGACAAGATTCTCACCAGGAAAACATAAGCGATGGTATTTAAATCTACACCTCCATAAAGCTAGGAAGCATGTACAGTTAGCAGAGTGGCGCAGCGGAAGCGTGCTGGGCCCATAACCCAGAGGTCGATAGATCGAAACTATCCTCTGCTATCTTGAGTGTTTTACGTGAAAGGTATCCGCTAAGTTCCACTTGGACTCTTTGTTTTCACATCATAAGAACACCCATTGTGCAGACTTCCACGCTGAAGAACAGTTGAACAATTTTCCTGTTGCCTTTTTTGAAAATGTCAATGTTAATGATTTGCATCCAATGAGCATAAACAAGAGAATCGTGGAAATCAATTGTAAATTGACTGCTCCCAGACAGGTTAGACCGTGTTTCCCTGACCGGGAATCGAACCCGGGCCGCGGCGGTGAGAGCGCCGAATCCTAGCCACTAGACCACCAGGGAGCTGCCAACTTACCCAGACTCTTGCCTCCTGCCTGCTTTTTTGACGGATGCACGAAGCACCCGTACCACGTCACTTGTACAAAGTCAGAAATGTGTTTTGCAACGGTCATTGGTTGAAGTCTTTGAGCGGGAACTTTTGTGTCTTAGGAAACTGCTGCAGGAATATGGACTTGGAGGTGGAAAAAGTATACAACTCTAACAAGAGCGTACAGACGTTCCCTTCTCATGTGCTCTATTGACTCCTTGGTGTAGTCCGTGTTGAGGGTGAGGTTGTTGTTTCCACACAATGTCACCAGACAGGCCATCTCCCTCCTGTGTGTCGCTCCGTGCCGACCAGCGATACATGCTATCACTGCGGTGTGTTCCGAATACAGGAACAAATACAAGTGGCCTGAGTGTCTAAGGTAGGGGCGCAGGTCTTCAAACAACAGGTTGACAAAAACATACATGTCCTCCTTTTAGCCATACCAAGTCATTGGAACAAAACTGTCCTTTGATATATTGAATAATTGATGTTGAAGATGAATACATTTTTGTTTCTGGCACAGATGCCATGAACCTTCCTGAATCCACTTCTCTTTTGGAAAGTCTACCCTTTTTCACTATCCTTGGGCTTCATCCTTAAAACTGTGTGGGGAAGTCAGACCAAAAGCCTTCGTAATCTGCATACGTACAAAATGATTTAGGTTGATAAAACATGGCGTATTTACACTTTCACCCATTTTGTGTTGTATTTGGACTACTGCGCACATCCTCACCCCTGGTTGTGTTCTTTTTGATCACATTCCTAGCGTAAAGAACTCCAAAGCTAATGTTTTGGCCCGATTTCCACAAGCTTTCCAGAGCATTCCAAATGAGGACCAAGCCAGGTCTTATTGCTTAGGTCAGGAAAGATACAATTGCAGTACCAGAACAGAAATGGCAGTGGTGGGATTCGAACCCACGCCTCCTGAGAGACTGGAGCCTAAATCCAGCGCCTTAGACCACTCGGCCACACAACCTCCGTCTACCCGTTTCAGAGGATCAATTTATCGGCATTATGAGACGGCAAACGTATGACATGGCATCTCTTTGGTTGTGGCGTTGCAGGGACAAGCCTGGATCGTTTGCTTGTCCTTTAGAAAACACTGGACAACGCAGTCCTCGTTAGTATAGTGGACAGTATCTCCGCCTGTCACGCGGAAGACCGCTTGACATCTTGTTCAACCTTGAGCAGTGACCACAGTATGCCTCTCTGATAATTGTGAAGCGTGGACCCGGAGATACTGCACAGTCCTACAGATATCATAGTACTGTACTACCGTTTGTAGCATTCCTCGAAATCAGGATGCATAACAAGTTTTCAAAAAGGAAAAATTGTGTATTAGAGTCAGTGACTCAAATTCAGTATTGCGGATTGATTTGAAACCAAGAATATATGTAAAAGATTAGAAGGGATTTGAACCTTTTCTTACTGCCAAATTTGTCAGCATTTCATCTTTTTAAGTCCACAGTGTCTGTACCTCTACTGTTGGAAGTGCAGTTCTGCGGAAGAAACAAACGCCTCTACTTTGGGGTGCATTAGTACTATTTGACAAGGACAAATTGTTTTTGGCTCAGAAAACAGACAAGATTCTCACCAGGAAAACATAAGCGATGGTATTTAAATCTACACCTCCATAAAGCTAGGAACCATGTACAGTTGGCAGAGTGGCGCAGCGAAAGCGTGCTGGGCCCATAACCCAGAGGTCGATAGATCGAAACTGTCCTCTGCTATCTTGAGTGTTTTACGTGAAAGGTATCCGCTAATTTCCACTTGGACTCTTTGTTTTCACATCCTGCTGCGGCTCCTGATGTGGGCGTCCTCTTACACGCCTTCGTGTTCGTTTGTTGGCACGACGGAACCTTTCGTGTTCGGAAATGTTCGGACAGTCACGACTCCAGTGACCAGGCTGGTCACAGCCGAAACAGTGTCTACCCCAGACCGGCTTTGAAGCATCGTGTTGTCCACCACCCGAGTCCAACCGCACGTCTGTTGAGGATTCTTTCCTCCACCTGTTGGAACTCAAAAGCAAGGTCACCCACTGCTGAATATACCCTAGCTGATCTTTGACCTTTTGGTTCTTTTAACCTTTTATCTTCAGCGATCTGTAATTTAAGTAGTTGTTTCCTTGTTGCTCTGTCATTAGCCCTATTTTGCATGGGATGAATAAAATGTCCTGCCATATATTGTTTTTGGCACCTTGTATATCAGGGTTAACTTTGTCCAAAGTGTTTGGCCAAAGGTTCCCTCCCGGAGGTACAGGTGGGAAAGCAAGGTCAACAATGGCTTGCATGTATGCATCGGCAAGAGACTTATATTGTAGTATGTCCAAAGTGTTAATGTCATGTGTCAAAAATGTCTGCCGGAGAAAATGGTCAGACGTGTACAAGGGGTTAATTTTCGGAGGCAGGATTAATCTTAGAGGGGGCGTGTTAATACCTCCTTCTCTTGTCACTGGAGTAGGGGGCGGTGTCCTAGTCAAAGTCTGGGCGGGTCGTTTGAATTGTCTTGCGCATGCGCGGCAGACAAAAACACTGGACAACGCAGTCCTCGTTAGTATAGTGGACAGTATCTCCGCCTGTCACGCGGAAGACCGGGGTTCGATTCCCTGACGGGGAGATGGTTTTGGTTCCTCTTATTTTCATCAGTGAACATCTTGTTCAACCTTGAGCAGTGACCACAGTATGCCTCTCTGAAAATTGTGAAGCGTGGACCCGGAGATACTGCACAGTCCTACAGATATCATAGTACTGTACTACCGTTTGTTGCATTCCTCGAAATCAGGATGCATAACAAGTTTTCAAAAAGGAAAAATTGTGTATTAGAGTCAGTGACTCAAATTCAGTATTGCGGATTGATTTGAAACCAAGAATATATGTAAAAGATTAGAAGGGATTTGAACCTTTTCTTACTGACAAATTTGTCAGCATTTCATCTTTTTAAGTCCACAGTGTCGGTACCTCTACTGTTGGAAGTGCAGTTCTGCGGAAGAAACAAACGCCTCTACTTTGGGGTGCATTAGTACTATTTGACAAGGACAAATTATTTTCGTCTCAGAAAACAGACAAGATTCTCACCAGGAAAACATAAGCGATGGTATTTCAATCTACACCTCCATAAAGCTAGGAAGCATGTACAGTTAGCAGAGTGGCGCAGCGGAAGCGTGCTGGGCCCATAACCCAGAGGTCGATAGATCGAAACTATCCTCTGCTATCTTGAGTGTTTTACGTGAAAGGTATCCGCTAAGTTCCACTTGGACTCTTTGTTTTCACATCATAAGAACACCCATTGTGCAGACTTCCACACTGAAGAACAGTTGCACAATTTCCCTTTTGTCTTTTTTGAAAATGTCAATGTCAATGATTTGCATTCAAAGAGCATAAACAAGAGAATTGTGGAATTCAATTGTAAATTGACTGCTCCCAGACAGGTCAAATCGTGTTTCCCTGACCGGGAATCGAACCCGGGCCGCGGCGGTGAAAGCGCCGAATCCTAGCCACTAGACCACCAGGGAGCTGACAACTTTCCCAGACTCTTGCCTCCTGCCTGCTTTTTTGACGGATGCACGTAGCACCCGTACCATGTCAGTTGTACAAAGTCAGAAATGTGTTTGGCAACGGTCATTGGTTGAAGTCTTTGAGCGGGAACTTTTGTGTCTTAGGAAACTGCTGCAGGAATATGGACTTGGAGGTGGAAAAAGTATACAACTCTAACAAGAGCGTACAGACGTTCCCTTCTCATTTGCTCTATTGACTCCTTGGTGTAGTCCGTGTTGAGGGTGAGGTTGTTGTTTCCACACAATGTCACCAGACAGGCCATCTCCCTCCTGTGTGTCGCTCCGTGCCGACCAGCGATACATGCTATCACTGCGGTGTGTTCCGAATACAGGAACAAATACAAGTGGCCTGAGTGTCTAAGGTAGGGGCGCAGGTCTTCAAACAACAGGTTGACAAAAACATACATGTCCTCCTTTTAGCCATACCAAGTCATTGGAACAAAACTGTCCTTTGATATATTGAATAATTGATGTTGAAGATGAATACATTTTTGTTTCTGGCACAGATGCCATGAACCTTCCTGAATCCACTTCTCTTTTGGAAAGTCTACCCTTTTTCACTATCCTTGGGCTTCATCCTTAAAACTGTGTGGGGAAGTCAGACCAAAAGCCTTCGTAATCTGCATACGTACAAAATGATTTAGGTTGATAAAACATGGCGTATTTACACTTTCACCCATTTTGTGTTGTATTTGGACTACTGCGCACATCCTCACCCCTGGTTGTGTTCTTTTTGATCACATTCCTAGCGTAAAGAACTCCAAAGCTAATGTTTTGGCCCGATTTCCACAAGTTTTCCAGAGCATTCCAAATGAGGACCAAGCCAGGTCTTATTGCTTAGGTCAGGAAAGATACAATTGCAGTACCAGAACAGAAATGGCAGTGGTGGGATTCGAACCCACGCCTCCTGAGAGACTGGAGCCTAAATCCAGCGCCTTAGACCACTCGGCCACACAACCTCCGTCTACCCGTTTCAGAGGATCAATTTATCGGCATTATGAGACGGCAAGCGTATGACTTGGCATCGCTTTGGTTGTGGCGTTGCAGGAACAAGCCTGGATCGTTTGCTTGTCCTTTAGAAAACACTGGACAACGCAGTCCTCGTTAGTATAGTGGACAGTATCTCCGCCTGTCACGCGGGAGACTGGGTTTCGATTCCCTGACGGGGAGATGGTTTTGGTTCCTCTTATTTTCATCAGTGAACATCTTGTTCAACCTTGAGCAGTGACCATAGTATGCCTCTCTGAAAATTGTGAAGCGTGGACCCGGAGATACTGCACAGTCCTACAGATATCATAGTACTGTACTACCGTTTGTTGGATTCCTCGAAATCAGGATGCATAACAAGTTTTCAAAAAGGAAAAATTGTGTATTAGAGTCAGTGACTCAAATTCAGTATTGCGGATTGATTTGAAACCAAGAATATATGTAAAAGATTAGAAGGGATTTGAACCTTTTCTTACTGACAAATTTGTCAGCATTTCATCTTTTTAAGTCCACAGTGTCGGTACCTCTACTGTTGGAAGTGCAGTTCTGCGGAAGAAACAAACGCCTCTACTTTGGGGTGCATTAGTACTATTTGACAAGGACAAATTATTTTCGTCTCAGAAAACAGACAAGATTCTCACCAGGAAAACATAAGCGATGGTATTTCAATCTACACCTCCATAAAGCTAGGAAGCATGTACGGTTAGCAGAGTGGCTCAGCGGAAGCGTGCTGGGCACATAACCCAGAGGTCGATAGATCGAAACTATCCTCTGCTATCTTGAGTGTTTTACGTGAAAGGTGTCCGCTAAGTTCCACTTGGACTCTTTGTTTTCACATCATAAGAACACCCATTGTGCAGACTTCCACGCTGAAGAACAGTTGAACAATTTTCCTGCTGCCTTTTTTGAAAATGTCAATGTTAATGATTTGCATCCAATGAGCATAAACAAGAGAATCGTGGAAATCAATTGTAAATTGACTGCTCCCAGACAGGTTAGACCGTGTTTCCCTGACCGGGAATCGAACCCGGGCCGCGGCGGTGAAAGCGCCGAATCCTAGCCACTAGACCACCAGGGAGCTGACAACTTACCCAGACTCTTGCCTCCTGCCTGCTTTTTTGACGGATGCACGTAGCACCCGTACCATGTCAGTTGTACAAAGTCAGAATTGTGTTTGGCAACGGTCATTGGTTGAAGTCTTTGAGCGGGAACTTTTGTGTCTTAGGAAACTGCTGCAGGAATATGGACTTGGAGGTGGAAAAAGTATACAACTCTAACAAGAGCGTACAGACGTTCCCTTCTCATGTGCTCTATTGACTCCTTGGTGTAGTCCGTGTTGAGGGTGAGGTTGTTGTTTCCACACAATGTCACCAGACAGGCCATCTCCCTCCTGTGTGTCGCTCCGTGCCGACCAGCGATACATGCTATCACTGCGGTGTGATCCGAATACAGGAACAAATACAAGTGGCCTGAGTGTCTAAGGTAGGGGCGCAGGTTGTCAAACGACAGGTTGACCAAAACATACATGTCCACCTTTTAGCCATACCAAGTCAATGGAACAAAACTGTCCTTTGATATATTGAATAATTGATGTTGAAGATGAATACATTTTTGTTTCTGGCACAGATGCCATGAACCTTCCTGAATCCACTTCTCTTTTGGAAAGTCTACCCTTTTTCACTATCCTTGGGCTTCATCCTTAAAACTGTGTGGGGAAGTCAGACCAAAAGCCTTCGTAATCTGCATACGTACAAAATGATTTAGGTTGATAAAACATGGCGTATTTACGCTTTCACCCATTTTGTGTTGTATTTGGACTACTGCGCACATCCTCACCCCTGGTTGTGTTCTTTTTGATCACATTCCTAGCGTAAAGAACTCCAAAGCTAATGTTTTGGCCCGATTTCCACAAGCTTTCCAGAGCATTCCAAATGAGGACCAAGCCAGGTCTTATTGCTTAGGTCAGGAAAGATACAATTGCAGTACCAGAACAGAAATGGCAGTGGTGGGATTCGAACCCACGCCTCCTGAGAGACTGGAGCCTAAATCCAGCGCCTTAGACCACTCGGCCACACAACCTCCGTCTACCCGTTTCAGAGGATCAATTTATCGGCATTATGAGACGGCAAACGTATGACTTGGCATCGCTTTGGTTGTGGCGTTGCAAGGACAAGCCTGGATCGTTTGCTTGTCCTTTAGGAAACACTGGACAAAGCAGTCCTCGTTAGTATAGTGGACAGTATCTCCGCCTGTCACGCGGAAGACCGGGGTTCGATTCCCTGACGGGGAGATGGTTTTTGGTTCCTCTTATTTTCATCAGTGAACATCTTGTTCAACCTTGAGCAGTGACCACAGTATGCCTCTCTGAAAATTGTGAAGCGTGGACCCGGAGATACTGCACAGTCCTACAGATATCATAGTACTGTACTACCGTTTGTTGCATTCCTCGAAATCAGGATGCATAACAAGTTTTCAAAAAGGAAAAATTGTGTATTAGAGTCAGTGACTCAAATTCAGTATTGCGGATTGATTTGAAACCAAGAATATATGTAAAAGATTAGAAGGGATTTGAACCTTTTCTTACTGCCAAATTTGTCAGCATTTCATCTTTTTAAGTCCACAGTGTCGGTACCTCTACTGTTGGAAGTGCAGTTCTGCGGAAGAAACAAACGCCTCTACTTTGGGGTGCATTAGTACTATTTGACAAGGACAAATTATTTTCGTCTCAGAAAACAGACAAGATTCTCACCAGGAAAACATAAGCGATGGTATTTAAATCTACACCTCCATAAAGCTAGGAAGCATGTACAGTTAGCAGAGTGGCGCAGCGGAAGCGTGCTGGGCCCATAACCCAGAGGTCGATAGATCGAAACTATCCTCTGCTATCTTGAGTGTTTTACGTGAAAGGTATCCGCTAAGTTCCACTTGGACTCTTTGTTTTCACATCATAAGAACACCCATTGTGCAGACTTCCACGCTGAAGAACAGTTGAACAATTTTCCTGTTGCCTTTTTTGAAAATGTCAATGTTAATGATTTGCATCCAATGAGCATAAACAAGAGAATCGTGGAAATCAATTGTAAATTGACTGCTCCCAGACAGGTTAGACTGTGTTTCCCTGACCGGGAATCGAACCCGGGCCGCGGCGGTGAGAGCGCCGAATCCTAGCCACTAGACCACCAGGGAGCTGCCAACTTACCCAGACTCTTGCCTCCTGCCTGCTTTTTTGACGGATGCACGAAGCACCCGTACCATGTCAGTTGTACAAAGTCAGAAATGTGTTTTGCAACGGTCATTGGTTGAAGTCTTTGAGCGGGAACTTTTGTGTCTTAGGAAACTGCTGCAGGAATATGGACTTGGAGGTGGAAAAAGTATACAACTCTAACAAGAGCGTACAGACGTTCCCTTCTCATGTGCTCTATTGACTCCTTGGTGTAGTCCGTGTTGAGGGTGAGGTTGTTGTTTCCACACAATGTCACCAGACAGGCCATCTCCCTCCTGTGTGTCGCTCCGTGCCGACCAGCGATACATGCTATCACTGCGGTGTGATCCGAATACAGGAACAAATACAAGTGGCCTGAGTGTCTAAGGTAGGGGCGCAGGTCTTCAAACGACAGGTTGACAAAAACATACATGTCCTCCTTTTAGCCATACCAAGTCATTGGAACAAAACTGTCCTTTGATATATTGAATAATTGATGTTGAAGATGAATACATTTTTGTTTCTGGCACAGATGCCATGAACCTTCCTGAATCCACTTCTCTTTTGGAAAGTCTACCCTTTTTCACTATCCTTGGGCTTCATCCTTAAAACTGTGTGGGGAAGTCAGACCAAAAGCCTTCGTAATCTGCATACGTACAAAATGATTTAGGTTGATAAAACATGGCGTATTTACACTTTCACCCATTTTGTGTTGTATTTGGACTACTGCGCACATCCTCACCCCTGGTTGTGTTCTTTTTGATCACATTCCTAGCGTAAAGAACTCCAAAGCTAATGTTTTGGCCCGATTTCCACAAGCTTTCCAGAGCATTCCAAATGAGGAGCAAGGCAGGTCTTATTGCTTAGGTCAGGAAAGATACAATTGCAGTACCAGAACAGAAATGGCAGTGGTGGGATTCGAACCCACGCCTCCTGAGAGACTGGAGCCTAAATCCAGCGCCTTAGACCACTCGGCCACACAACCTCCATCTACCCGTTTCAGAGGATCAATTTATCGGCATTATGAGACGGCAAGCGTATGACATGGCATCCCTTTGGTTGTGGCGTTGCAGGGACAAGCCTGGATCGTTTGCTTGTCCTTTAGAAAACACTGGACAACGCAGTCCTCGTTAGTATAGTGGACAGTATCTCCGCCTGTCACGCGGAAGACCGGGGTTCGATTCCCTGACGGGGAGATGGTTTTGGTTCCTCTTATTTTCATCAGTGAACATCTTGTTCAACCTTGAGCAGTGACCACAGTATGCCTCTCTGATAATTGTGAAGCGTGTACCTGGAGATACTGCACAGTCCTACAGATATCATAGTACTGTACTACCGTTTGTTGCATTCCTCGAAATCAGGATGCATAACAAGTTTTCAAAAAGGAAAAATTGTGTATTAGAGTCAGTGACTCAAATTCAGTATTGCGGATTGATTTGAAACCAAGAATATATGTAAAAGATTAGAAGGGATTTGAACCTTTTCTTACTGCCAAATTTGTCAGCATTTCATCTTTTTAAGTCCACAGTGTCGGTACCTGTACTGTTGGAAGTATAGTTCTGCGGAAGAAACACACGCCTCTACTTTGGGGTGCATTAGTACTATTTGACAAGGACAAATTATTTTCGTCTCAGAAAACAGACAAGATTCTCACCAGGAAAACATAAGCGATGGTATTTCAATCTACACCTCCATAAAGCTAGGAAGCATGTACAGTTAGCAGACTGGCGCAGCGGAAGCGTGCTGGGCCCATAACCCAGAGGTCGATAGATCGAAACTATCCTCTGCTATCTTGAGTGTTTTACGTGAAAGGTATCCGCTAAGTTCCACTTGGACTCTTTGTTTTCACATCATAAGAACACAAATTGTGCAGACTTCCACGCTGAAGAACAGTTGAACAATTTTCCTGTTGCCTTTTTTGAAAATGTCAATGTTAATGATTTGCATCCAATGAGCATAAACAAGAGAATTGTGGAAATCAATTGTAAATTGACTGCTCCCAGACAGGTTAGACCGTGTTTCCCTGACCGGGAATCGAACCCGGGCCGCGGCGGTGAGAGCGCCGAATCCTAGCCACTAGACCACCAGGGAGCTGACAACTTACCCAGACTCTTGCCCCCTGCCTGCTTTTTTGACGGATGCACGAAGCACCCGTACCATGTCTGTTGTACAAAGTCAGAAATGTGTTTTGCAACGGTCATTGGTTGAAGTCTTTGAGCGGGAACTTTTGTGTCTTAGGAAACTGCTGCAGGAATATGGACTTGGAGGTGGAAAAAGTATACAACTCTAACAAGAGCGTACAGACGTTCCCTTCTCATGTGCTCTATTGACTCCTTGGTGTAGTCCGTGTTGAGGGTGAGGTTGTTGTTTCCACACAATGTCACCAGACAGGCCATCTCCCTCCTGCAAGTCACTCCGTGCCGACCAGCGATACATGCTATCACTGCGGTGTGATCCGAATACAGGAACAAATACAAGTGGCCTGAGTGTCTAAGGTAGGGGCGCAGGTCTTCAAACGACAGGTTGACAAAAACATACATGTCCTCCTTTTAGCCATACCAAGTCATTGGAACAAAACTGTCCTTTTGGAAAGTCTACCCTTTTTCACTATCCTTGGGCTTCATCCTTAAAACTGTGTGGGGAAGTCAGACCAAAAGCCTTTGTAATCTGCATACGTACAAAATGATTTAGGTTGATAAAACATTGCGTATTTACACTTTCACCCATTTTGTGTTGTATTTGGACTACTGCGCACATCCTCACCCCTGGTTGTGTTCTTTTTGATCACATTCCTAGCGTAAAGAACTCCAAAGCTAATGTTTTGGCCCGATTTCCACAAGCTTTCCAAATGAGGACCAAGCCAGGTCTTATTGCTTAGGTCAGGAAAGATACAATTGCAGTACCAGAACAGAAATGGCAGTGGTGGGATTCGAACCCACGCCTCCTGAGAGACTGGAGCCTAAATCCAGCGCCTTAGACCACTCGGCCACACAACCTCCGTCTACCCGTTTCAGAGGATCAATTTATCGGCATTATGAGACGGCAAACGTATGACTTGGCATCGCTTTGGTTGTGGCGTTGCAAGGACAAGCCTGGATCGTTTGCTTGTCCTTTAGAAAAGACTGCACGACGCAGTCCTCGTTAGTATAGTGGACAGTATCTCCGCCTGTCACGCGGAAAACCGGAGTTCGATTCCCTGACGGGGAGATGGTTTTGGTTCCTCTTATTTTCATCAGTGAACATCTTGTTCAACCTTGAGCAGTGACCACAGTATGCCTCTCTGAAAATTGTGAAGCGTGGACCCGGAGATACTGCACAGTCCTACAGATATCATAGTACTGTACTACCGTTTGTTGCATTCCTCGAAATCAGGATGCATAACAAGTTTTCAAAAAGGAAAAATTGTGTATTAGAGTCAGTGACTCAAATTCAGTATTGCGGATTGATTTGAAACCAAGAATATATGTAAAAGATTAGAAGGGATTTGAACCTTTTCTTACTGACAAATTTGTCAGCATTTCATCTTTTTAAGTCCACAGTGTCGGTACCTCTACTGTTGGAAGTGCAGTTCTGCGGAAGAAACAAACGCCTCTACTTTGGGGTGCATTAGTACTATTTGACAAGGACAAATTATTTTCGTCTCAGAAAACAGACAAGATTCTCACCAGGAAAACATAAGCGATGGTATTTAAATCTACACCTCCATAAAGCTAGGAAGCATGTACAGTTAGCAGAGTGGCGCAGCGGAAGCGTGCTGGGCCCATAACCCAGAGGTCGATAGATCGAAACTATCCTCTGCTATCTTGAGTGTTTTACGTGAAAGGTATCCGCTAAGTTCCACTTGGACTCTTTGTTTTCACATCATAAGAACACCCATTGTGCAGACTTCCACGCTGAAGAACAGTTGAACAATTTTCCTGTTGCCTTTTTTGAAAATGTCAATGTTAATGATTTGCATCCAATGAGCATAAACAAGAGAATCGTGGAAATCAATTGTAAATTGACTGCTCCCAGACAGGTTAGACCGTGTTTCCCTGACCGGGAATCGAACCCCGGCCGCGGCGGTGAAAGCGCCGAATCCTAGCCACCGGACCACCAGGGAGCTGCCAACTTACCCAGACTCTTTCCTCCTGCCTGCTTTTTTGACGGATGCACGAAGCACCCGTACCACGTCAGTTGTACAAAGTCAGAAATGTGTTTTGCAACGGTCATTGGTTGAAGTCTTTGAGCGGGAACTTTTGTGTCTTAGGAAACTGCTGCAGGAATATGGACTTGGAGGTGGAAAAAGTATACAACTCTAACAAGAGCGTACAGACGTTCCCTTCTCATGTGCTCTATTGACTCCTTGGTGTAGTCCGTGTTGAGGGTGAGGTTGTTGTTTCCACACAATGTCACCAGACAGGCCATCTCCCTCCTGTGTGTTGCTCCGTGCCGACCAGCGATACATGCTATCACTGCGGTGTGATCCGAATACAGGAACAAATACAAGTGGCCTGAGTGTCTAAGGTAGGGGCGCAGGTCTTCAAACGACAGGTTGACAAAAACATACATGTCCACCTTTTAGCCATACCAAGTCAATGGAACAAAACTGTCCTTTGATATATTGAATAATTGATGTTGAAGATGAATACATTTTTGTTTCTGGCACAGATGCCATGAACCTTCCTGAATCCACTTCTCTTTTGGAAAGTCTACCCTTTTTCACTATCCTTGGGCTTCATCCTTAAAACTGTGTGGGGAAGTCAGACCAAAAGCCTTCGTAATCTGCATACGTACAAAATGATTTAGGTTGATAAAACATGGCATATTTACGCTTTCACCCATTTTGTGTTGTATTTGGACTACTGCGCACATCCTCACCCCTGGTTGTGTTCTTTTTGATCACATTCCTAGCGTAAAGAACTCCAAAGCTAATGTTTTGGCCCGATTTCCACAAGCTTTCCAGAGCATTCCAAATGAGGACCAAGCCAGGTCTTATTGCTTAGGTCAGGAAAGATACAATTGCAGTACCAGAACAGAAATGGCAGTGGTGGGATTCGAACCCACGCCTCCTGAGAGACTGGAGCCTAAATCCAGCGCCTTAGACCACTCGGCCACACAACCTCCGTCTACCTGTTTCAGAGGATCAATTTATCGGCATTATGAGACGGCAAACGTATGACTTGGCATCGCTTTGGTTGTGGCGTTGCAAGGACAAGCCTGGATCGTTTGCTTGTCCTTTAGAAAACACTGGATAAAGCAGTCCTCGTTAGTATAGTGGACAGTATCTCCGCCTGTCACGCGGAAGACCGGGGTTCGATTCCCTGACGGGGAGATGGTTTTGGTTCCTCTTATTTTCATCAGTGAACATCTTGTTCAACCTTGAGCAGTGACCACAGTATGCCTCTCTGATAATTGTGAAGCGTGGACCCGGAGATACTGCACAGTCCTACAGATATCACAGTACTGTACTACCGTTTGTTGCATTCCTCGAAATCAGGATGTATAACAAGTTTTCAAAAAGGAAAAATTGTGTATTAGAGTAAGTGACTCAAATTCAGTATTTCGGATTGATTTGAAACCAAGAATATATGTAAAATATTAGAAGGGATTTGAACCTTTTCTTACTGACAAATTTGTCAGCATTTCATCTTTTTAAGTCCACAGTGTCGGTACCTCTACTGTTGGAAGTGCAGTTCTGCGGAAGAAACAAACGCCTCTACTTTGGGGTGCATTAGTACTATTTGACAAGGACAAATTATTTTCGTCTCAGAAAACAGACAAGATTCTCACCAGGAAAACATAAGCGATGGTATTTCAATCTACACCTCCATAAAGCTAGGAAACATGTACAGTTAGCAGAGTGGCGCAGCGGAAGCGTGCTGGGCCCATAACCCAGAGGTCGATAGATCGAAACTATCCTCTGCTATCTTGAGTGTTTTACGTGAAAGGTATCCGCTAAGTTCCACCTGGACTCTTTGTTTTCACATCATAAGAACACCCATTGTGCAGACTTCCACGCTGAAGAACAGTTGAACAATTTTCCTGTTGCCTTTGTCAACGTTGCCAATGTCAATGTTAATGATTTGCATCCAATGAGCATAAACAAGAGAACTGTGGAAATCAATTGTAAATTGACTGCTCCCAGACCTGTTAGACCGTGTTTCCCTGACCGGGAATCGAACCCGGGCCGCGGCGGTGAGAGCGCCGAATTCTAGCCACTAGACCACCAGGGAGCTGACAACACACCCAGACTCTTGCCTCCTCCTGACTTGGCATCGCCTCCGTGCCGACCAGCGATACATGCTATCACTGCGGTGTGATCCGAATACAGGAACAAATACAAGTGGCCTGAGTGTCTAAGGTAGGGGCGCAGGTCTTCAAACGACAGGTTGACAAAAACATACATGTCCACCTTTTAACCATACCAAGTCAATGGAACAAAACTGTCCTTTGATATATTGAATAATTGATGTTGAAGATGAATACATTTTTGTTTCTGGCACAGATGCCATGAACCTTCCTGAATCCACTTCTCTTTTGGAAAGTCTACCCTTTTTCACTATCCTTGGGCTTCATCCTTAAAACTGTGTGGGGAAGTCAGACCAAAAGCCTTCGTAATCTGCATACGTACAAAATGATTTAGGTTGATAAAACATGGCATATTTACGCTTTCACCCATTTTGTGTTGTATTTGGACTACTGCGCACATCCTCACCCCTGGTTGTGTTCTTTTTGATCACATTCCTAGCGTAAAGAACTCCAAAGCTAATGTTTTGGCCCGATTTCCACAAGCTTTCCAGAGCATTCCAAATGAGGACCAAGCCAGGTCTTATTGCTTAGGTCAGGAAAGATACAATTGCAGTACCAGAACAGAAATGGCAGTGGTGGGATTCGAACCCACGCCTCCTGAGAGACTGGAGCCTAAATCCAGCGCCTTAGACCACTCGGCCACACAACCTCCGTCTACCCGTTTCAGAGGATCAATTTATCGGCATTATGAGACGGCAAACGTATGACTTGGCATCGCTTTGGTTGTGGCGTTGCAAGGACAAGCCTGGATCGTTTGCTTGTCCTTTAGAAAACACTGGACAAAGCAGTCCTCGTTAGTATAGTGGACAGTATCTCCGCCTGTCACGCGGAAGACCGGGGTTCGATTCCCTGACGGGGAGATGGTTTTGGTTCCTCTTATTTTCATCAGTGAACATCTTGTTCAACCTTGAGCAGTGACCACAGTATGCCTCTCTGATAATTGTGAAGCGTGGACCCGGAGATACTTTCATCTTTTTAAGTCCACAGTGTCGGTACCTCTACTGTTGGAAGTGCAGTTCTGCGGAAGAAACAAACGCCTCTACTTTGGGGTGCATTAGTACTATTTGACAAGGACAAATTATTTTCGTCTCAGAAAACAGACAAGATTCTCACCAGGAAAACATAAGCGATGGTATTTCAATCCACACCTCCATAAAGCTAGGAAGCATGTACAGTTAGCAGAGTGGCGCAGCGGAAGCGTGCTGGGCCCATAACCCAGAGGTCGATAGATCGAAACTATCCTCTGCTATCTTGAGTGTTTTACGTGAAAGGTATCCGCTAAGTTCCACCTGGACTCTTTGTTTTCACATCATAAGAACACCCATTGTGCAGACTTCCACGCTGAAGAACAGTTGAACAATTTTCCTGTTGCCTTTGTCAACGTTGCCAATGTCAATGTTAATGATTTGCATCCAATGAGCATAAACAAGAGAACTGTGGAAATCAATTGTAAATTGACTGCTCCCAGACCTGTTAGACCGTGTTTCCCTGACCGGGAATCGAACCCGGGCCGCGGCGGTGAGAGCGCCGAATCCTAGCCACTAGACCACCAGGGAGCTGAAAACTCACCCAGACTCTTGCCTCCTCCTGACTTGGCATCGCCTCCGTGCCGACCAGCGATACATGCTATCACTGCGGTGTGATCCGAATACAGGAACAAATACAAGTGGCCTGAGTGTCTAAGGTAGGGGCGCAGGTCTTCAAACGACAGGTTGACAAAAACATACATGTCCTCCTTTTAGCCATACCAAGTCAGTGGAACAAAACTGTCCTTTGATATATTGAATAATTCATGTTGAAGATGAATACATTTTTGTTTCTGGCACAGATGCCATGAACCTTCCTGAATCCACTTCTCTTTTGGAAAGTCTACCCTTTTTCACTATCCTTGGGCTTCATCCTTAAAACTGTGTGGGGAAGTCAGACCAAAGGCCTTCGTAATCTGCATACGTACAAAATGATTTAGGTTGATAAAACATGGCGTATTTATGCTTTCACCCATTTTGTGTTGTATTTGGACTACTGCGCACATCCTCACCCCTGGTTGTGTTCTTTTTGATCACATTCCTAGCGTAAAGAACTCCAAAGCTAATGTTTTGGCCCGATTTCCACAAGCTTTCCAGAGCATTCCAAATGAGGACCAAGCCAGGTCTTATTGCTTAGGTCAGGAAAGATACAATTGCAGTACCAGAACAGAAATGGCAGTGGTGGGATTCGAACCCACGCCTCCTGAGAGACTGGAGCCTAAATCCAGCGCCTTAGACCACTCGGCCACACAACCTCCGTCTACCCGTTTCAGAGGATCAATTTATCGGCATTATGAGACGGCAAACGTATGACTTTGGATCGCTTTGGTTGTGGCGTTGCAAGGACAAGCCTGGATCGTTTGCTTGTCCTTTAGAAAACACTGGACAACGCAGTCCTCGTTAGTATAGTGGACAGTATCTCCGCCTGTCACGCGGAAGACCGGGGTTCGATTCCCTGACGGGGAGATGGTTTTGGTTCCTCTTATTTTCATCAGTGAACATCTTGTTCAACCTTGAGCAGTGACCACAGTATGCCTCTCTGAAAATTGTGAAGCGTGGACCCGGAGATACTGCACAGTCCTACAGATATCATAGTACTGTACTACCGTTTGTTGCATTCCTCGAAATCAGGATGCATAACAAGTTTTCAAAAAGGAAAAATTGTGTATTAGAGTCAGTGACTCAAATTCAGTATTGCGGATTGATTTGAAACCAAGAATATATGTAAAAGATTAGAAGGGATTTGAACCTTTTCTTACTGACAAATTTGTCAGCATTTCATCTTTTTAAGTCCACAGTGTCGGTACCTCTACTGTTGGAAGTGCAGTTCTGCGGAAGAAACAAACGCCTCTACTTTGGGGTGCATTAGTACTATTTGACAAGGACAAATTATTTTCGTCTCAGAAAACAGACAAGATTCTCACCAGGAAAACATAAGCGATGGTATTTAAATCTAAACCTCCATAAAGCTAGAAAGCATGTACAGTTAGCTGAGTGGCGCAGCGGAAGCGTGCTGGGCCCATAACCCAGAGGTCGATAGATCGAAACTATCCTCTGCTATCTTGAGTGTTTTACGTGAAAGGTATCCGCTAAGTTCCACTTGGACTCTTTGTTTTCACATCATAAGAACACCCATTGTGCAGACTTCCACGCTGAAGAACAGTTGAACAATTTTCCTGTTGCCTTTTTTGAAAATGTCAATGTTAATGATTTGCATCCAATGAGCATAAACAAGAGAATTGTGGAAATCAATTGTAAATTGACTGCTCCCAGACAGGTTAGACCGTGTTTCCCTGACCGGGAATTGAACCCGGGCCGCGGCGGTGAAAGCGCCGAATCCTAGCCACTAGACCACCAGGGAGCTGCCAACTTGCCCAGACACTTGCCTACTGCCTGCTTTTTTGACGGATGCACGAAGCACCCGTACCATGTCAGTTGTACAAAGTCAGAAATGTGTTTTGCAACGGTCATTGGTTGAAGTCTTTGAGCGGGAACTTTTGTGTCTTAGGAAACTGCTGCAGGAATATGGACTTGGAGGTGGAAAAAGTATACAACTCTAACAAGAGCGTACAGACGTTCCCTTCTCATGTGCTCTATTGACTCTTTGGTGTAGTCCGTGTTGAGGGTGAGGTTGTTGTTTCCACACAATGTCACCAGACAGGCCATCTCCCTCCTGCGAGTCGCTCCGTGCCGACCAGCGATACATGCTATCACTGCGGTGTGATCCGAATACAGGAACAAATACAAGTGGCCTGAGTGTCTAAGGTAGGGGCGCAGGTCTTCAAACGACAGGTTGACAAAAACATACATGTCCTCCTTTTAGCCATACCAAGTCAATGGAACAAAACTGTCCTTTGATATATTGAATAATTGATGTTGAAGATGAATACAATTTTGTTTCTGGCACAGATGCCATGAACCTTCCTGAATCCACTTCTCTTTTGGAAAGTCTAACCTTTTTCCACTATCCTTGGGCTTCATCCTTAAAACTGTGTGGGGAAGTCAGACCAAAAGCCTTCGTAATCTGCATACGTACAAAATGATTTAGGTTGATAAAACATGGCGTATTTACACTTTCACCCATTTTGTGTTGTATTTGGACTACTGCGCACATCCTCACCCCTGGTTGTGTTCTTTTTGATCAATTGTCAATTATTCATTTTAATAGCAGAAGCTTGTATGCAAACTACAACAACATTAAGAACTTTTTGGAACACATCAACGAACCCTTCAAAGTGATTGCTGTTACAGAAACATGGATTGATGATAAAAAAGGAATAGATTTTGATCTGGAGGGATATGAACTAAACTACATCAACAGAACCAACAAAAATGGAGGAGGAGTAGCTGTGTACGTGATGAAGAACCTGAACTACAAAGTGGTAAAAAACATGTCATTTGCTATAGATAATATCTTAGAATGTATAACCATTGAAATATGTCAGGAAAAAAGCAAAAACATTTTCATCAGTTGTATATATAGATCACCTAAGTCAAGTATAGAAACATTTGAAGAATGGATCAAGGCTACTTACATGGATAATGGTGAAAGAATAATGTTCTTATGTGGTGACTTTAATATTGACTTATTGAACCCTAACAAGCAAAAGTCTATTGATGACTTCATTGATACAATGTACAGCATCAGTTTATATCCAAAAATCACAAAGCCAAGTAGAATCACAGCACACTGTGCCACGCTTATTGATAATATTTTTACCAATGAGTTTGACAATAACACTACAAGTGGTCTACTTATTACCGACGTTAGTGATCATCTGCCAGTTTTTACAATATATGATGGACACTACAAGAAGAAAATGGAAGACAAAAGGACATTTCGAAGACTGTGCACAGAGAAGAGGATGACTGCTTTCAAAATTGAGCTACAAAAGCAAGATTGGGACAATGTGTACAATGAAAAAGAGGTTGATGAAGCATATGAACATTTCTTAAACAAGTGCATAATCATTTATGACAAACATTGTCCATGGATACAACTTAGTAATAAACAGAGAAAGAATAACCAACCATGGATGACAAAAGGATTAAAAAATGCTTGTAAGAAGAAGAATACACTATATAGAGAATTTATAGCACAAAGAACTATAGAGGCAGAAATTAAGTACAAAAAGTATAAAAACAAGTTAACAGAAATACTACGATCATGTAGAAAAGAATATTACAGTGAATTATTGGACAGGAACAAAAATAATATGAGAGCAACATGGGGCATCCTCAATAGCATTATTAAAAATGGCACAAAGAGGGACTACCCTCAATATTTTTTAGACGGAAATAAAAACAATGACAACATAAAGGAAGTAGTTGAAAGCTTCAATAATTATTTTGTAAATATTGGACCAAAATTGGAAGAAAGGATTCCAGACCCAGTTCCAATTGAGGACTATAATGATACCATAGAGCGAAATCCCAACTCCATGTTCCTCAGTAATGTGACACAGGAGGAAATAGTTATAATCGTGAAAAAATGTAAATCTAAGACTTCAACTGATTGTAATGGAATTGATATGGATACGATAAAAAAGGTTATAGAAGAGATCTCAGGACCATTAATGTATATTAGTAACCTATCATTTCAAACAGGTACATTTCCAAACAAAATGAAAATAGCTAAAGTTGCACCAATTTATAAGACTGGAGATAAACATCAATTTACAAATTATAGACCTGTTTCTTTACTTCCACAATTTTCTAAAATCATTGAAAAACTGTTTAATAACAGATTAGAGAGTTTCATAAATAAAAATAGAATACTCGAAGAGAACCAATATGGATACAGAGCTAATGTCTCAACTTCAATGGCTTTAATTGAAATTACAGGAGAAATTACCAATGCAATAGACAGTAAAAAATGTGCAGCAGCAGTTTTTATGGATCTAACTAAAGCATTTGACACAATTAATCACAATATTTTAATCAAAAAACTAGAACGATATGGCATCAGAGGGCTAGTCTTAAACTGGATAAGAAGTTATCTAACGAACAGGAAACAATACGTGAAGCTAGGCGAACACATGTCTACAACGCTAAATATATCCTGTGGTGTACCTCAGGGATCAATATTAGGACCTAAATTATTCAATCTCTATATAAATGACATTTGTAAAGTTACAAAAGATTTAAAGTTAGTATTATTTGCGGATGATACAACAGCGTTTTGTTCAGGAGAGAACACACAGGAGATAATACAAATAATAGCAGAAGAAATTAACAAATTAAAAAGATGGTTTGACAAAAACAGACTATCGTTGAATCTTAGTCAAACTAAAATAATGCTATTTGGTAATAGTAGAAGAGAAAGTCAAACACAAATACAAATAGACGGAATAGAAATTGAAAGAGTAAATGAAACCAAATTTCTAGGTATAATGATTGATGATAAATTGAACTGGAAATCTCACGTAAAAAATATACAACATAAAGTAGCAAGAAACACGTCAATAATGAATAAAGCAAAACATGTTCTAGACAAAAAATCACTTCATAGTCTATACTGCTCACTAGTGTTACCATATCTGAGTTACTGTGTAGAAATATGGGGAAATAATTACAAAAGTACACTTCATTCATTAACGGTGTTACAAAAAAGATCAGTTAGAATAATACATAATGTTGGATATAGAGAACATACAAATCCTTTATTTATTGAATCAAAGATACTGAAATTCCACGACATAGTGAATTTGCAAACAGCTAAAATTATGCACAAAGCAAACTATAACCTGCTACCCAAGAATATACAACAATTCTTCTCAACAAAAGAGGAGAAATATAATCTTAGAGAAAAATGTAATTTAAAACATTTGTACGCACGTACAACACTTAAGACCTTCAGTATATCAGTATGTGGAATTAAATTATGGAATGGATTAAGCAAAGCAATCAAACAATGTACTAATAGGATCCACTTCAAGAAACTCTTCAAACTTAAAGTGTTTACAAAGTACAAAGAAGAAGAACCATGACAAACATTTTCAATTTATTTCATCCATTCATTCATTCATTCTTAAAGTAATCTTACTTATCTCATCATATGAAATATGACTTTCTTCACCAATTATTATTATTAAATTCTTACTATTATTTATTTAATTTTTTTATTGTGATTACATATGGAGTTTATTGTGAAAAAATTTGAGAACAGGAAGTGAATAAAAAAAGTTTCAGCAACTGTTATGTAAAGAAAAGGGGTAGGATTAAATAAGCTCTGCTTCTTCCTACTCCTTTTCGAACATGTTGAAAAGAGAAACTGGAAATTGTGATGTATCATGTTGTATGCTTGCATGTTCGAAATAAACTCAAACTCAACTCAACTCAACTCAACATTCCTAGCGTAAAGAACTCCAAAGCTAATGTTTTGGGCCGATTTCCACAAGCTTTCCAGAGCATTCCAAATGAGGACCAAGCCAGGTCTTATTGCTTAGGTCAGGAAAGATACAATTGCAGCACCAGAACAGAAATGGCGGTGGTGGGATTCGAACCCACGCCTCCTGAGAGACTGGAGCCTAAATCCAGCGCCTTAGACCACTCGGCCACACAACCTCCTTCTACCCGTTTCAGAGGATCAATTTATCGGCATTATGAGACAGCAAACGTATGACATGGCATCGCTTTGGTTGTGGCGTTGCAGGGAGAAGCCTGGATCGTTTGCTTGTCCTTTAAAAAACACTGGAAAAAGCAGTCCTCGTTAGTATAGTGGACAGTATCTCCGCCTGTCACGCGGAAGACCGGGGTTCGATTCCCTGACGGGGAGATGGTTTTGGTTCCTCTTATTTTCATCAGTGAATATCTTGTTCAACCTTGAGCAGTGACCATAGTATGCCTCTCTGAAAATTGTGAAGCGTGGACCCGGAGGTACTGCACAGTCCTACAGATATCATAGTACTGTACTACCACGGTGACTTCCGGTTCCGGTTCACCGTGCGTGACTGCTCGCCGTCTGTTCGCTGTTGCGAAAAAGCTAAGTAGCGCTCTATCTGTGTGCTTTTAATTGTTCTACAGCTTTCTTTATCACTTCTCAAACATTTTTAGTGGTACTATTTAACTTGCAAATCACCCGATCTCTGTCCACCCTTTCCTCAGCTAGCTAGCTGCTAAGCTAGCGCGGAGAAAGGCAGCGCCGGTCAGTAAGAAGCTACTCCTACAGACCGCGACCACTTCCCTGAGGACAGCAGGAACTTCACTCGGTGACAGAAAACACTGTGAGTAATGGCTTCCTGCGCGTCTTGCACCATACTCACGGAGAGGTTGGCTCTGCTAGAGGGCCGTGTCCGCCAGTTAGAGCAGAGTAATGTCGTAACTTTAGATGTTGCGGACACATCTGCTAGCGTTAGCTGTAGCGAGCTAACTAGCCCAGCTTGTAGCAGTCCTAAGCGGCCTACAAGCTACGGTGTACCGGTTGAGACGCATAATAGATTTAGCTCTTTAGCTAGTCCTACACCCCAGTCTACCGGGCACCACACCTTAGTTATAGGGGACTCCATCACCCGAAACATAAAGCTTAGCAAACCAGCCACAATAAAGTGTATCCCCGGGGCCAGAGCACCTGACATTGAAGCTAATCTTAGGGAGCTAACTCGCAACAGGCCTAGTAAACACGTACGACAGGCTAATCGCACCACTAATTATGCGAATATAGTTGTACACGTTGGCTCCAATGACACTAGAATGAGACAGTCAGAGATTACAAAGAGAAACATAGCCAGGACTTGTGATCTCGCCAGAAAGATGTCCAGGCATCGAGTAATTGTCTCTGGCCCCCTGCCTGCGAGAGGCAATGATGAGAGATATAGCAGATTAGTCTCGCTTAACAAGTGGTTGGCTAGCTACTGTAGGACGCAGGGACTAACGTTTATTGATAACTGGCCCTCTTTCTGGGGCAAACCAGGCTTGCTGATGAGAGACGGCCTTCACCCTAACCAGGAAGGCGCCATCATCCTGTCTAGAAACATAGACTACTATTTAAGTCTCACTTGACTGACTACACTAGAGCAAGCCCGGTCACAGGCAATTACAATGTCTGTTAGTCCGGGTGAGGAGTCAGTTAAGCTAGAACTAGCCAGCGCCAGGCTGGATAATCCATGTACGCATAGCAATTCTCTTAGAATAATACACAATTCACATAATGTTTTTTCTGTTGTGTCTGTGTCAGAGGTGGACATGCATTCTACTGAGGTGGCAAATTATGATATGTCCAGTCTATTGCAGCACCAAGCAAACAATCGGAAAATTCCCGTCATATCAATTCCTAGATATGGTCGAAACTATTTAAAGTGCACTACGCATAATAAACGCAACATTGTTAATATTGCCACTACGGATAATCTTAACAAAAACTCGTCAAAACAGCCCAATACCTATAATATGGGCTTTTTAAACATAAGATCATTGTCTCCCAAGGCGTTATTGGTTAATGAGGTCATTAGAGACAACAATCTTAACGTCATTGGTCTTAGCGAAACCTGGCTCAAACCGGACGAATTTTTTGCGCTCAATGAGGCATCTCCTCCTAACTATACGAATGCGCATGTTGCCCGCCCTCTTAAAAGGGGAGGGGGTGTCGCACTAATATACAATGAAAATTTCAACCTTACCCCTAACCTAAATAATAAATATAAATCGTTTGAGGTGCTTACTATGAGGTCTGTCACACCGCTACCTCTCGACCTGGCTGTTATCTACCGCCCCCCTGGGCCCTATTCGGACTTTATCAGTGAATTCTCAGAGTTCGTTGCTGATCTAGTGACGCACGCCGACAATATAATCATAATGGGGGACTTTAATATCCATATGAATACCCCATCGGACCCTCAGTGCGTGGCGCTCCAAACCATAATTGATAGCTGTGGTCTTACACAAATAATACATGAACCCACGCATCGCAACGGTAATACAATAGATCTAGTGCTTGTCAGGGGTGTCACCACCTCCAAAGTTATGATACTTCCATATACTAAAGTAATGTCCGATCATTACCTTATAAAATTTGAAGTTTTGACTCTTTGTCAACAAGTTAATAATAATAATAACTGCTATAGCGGCCGCAACATTAATGCTGCCACAACGATGACTCTTGCTGACCTACTGCCTTCGGTAATAGCACCATTCCCAAATTATGTCGGCTCTATTGATAAACTCACTAACAACTTTGACGATGCCTTGCGCGAAATTATTGATAGTATAGCACCGCTAAAGCAAAAAAGGGCCCCTAAAAGGCGCACCCCATGGTTTACAGAAGAAATTAGAGCTCATAAATTATCATGTAGAAAACTGGAACGCAAATGGCGCGCGACTAAACTTGAGGTTTTCCATCAAGCATGGAGTGATAGTTTAATAACTTATAAACGCATGCTTACCTTAGCTAAAACTAAATACTACTCAAATCTCATCCGCCTCAACAAAAACGATCCTAAATTTCTGTTTAGTACAGTAGCATCGCTAACCCAACAAGGGACTCCTCCCAGTAGCTCCACCCACTCGGCAGATGATTTTATGAATTTCTTTAATAAGAAAATTGAACTCATTAGAAAGGAGATTAAAGACAACGCATCCCAGCTACAACTGGGCTCTATTAACACAAATACGACTGTATATACGACGGACACTGCCCTCCAAAATAGTCTCTCTATTTTTGATGAAATAACATTAGAGGAATTATTACAGCGTGTAAGTGGGATAAAACAAACAACATGTTTACTTGACCCACTTCCTGGGAAACTTATCAAGGAACTGTTTGTATTATTAGGTCCATCAGTGTTAAATATTATAAACTTATCACTTTCCTCCGGCACTGTTCCCCTAGCATTCAAAAAAGCGGTTATTCATCCTCTGCTCAAAAGACCTAACCTCGATCCTGACCTCATGGTAAACTACCGACCGGTCTCCCACCTTCCGTTTATTTCCAAAATTCTCGAAAAAACTGTTGCACAGCAGCTAAATGAACACTTAGTGACTAACAATCTCTGTGAACCTTTTCAATCCGGTTTCAGGGCAAATCACTCTACGGAGACAGCCCTCGCAAAAATGACTAATGATCTATTGCTAACGATGGATTCTGATGCGTCATCTATGTTGCTGCTTCTTGATCTTAGCGCCGCTTTCGATACCGTCGATCATAATATTTTATTAGAGCGTATCAAAACACGTATTGGTATGTCAGACTTAGCCTTGTCTTGGTTTAACTCTTATCTTACTGACAGGATGCAGTGCGTCACCCATAACAATGTGACCTCGGACTATGTCAAGGTAACGTGCGGAGTTCCCCAGGGTTCGGTTCTTGGCCCTGCACTCTTTAGTATTTACATGCTGCCGCTGGGTGACATCATACGCAAGTACGGTGTTAGCTTTCACTGTTATGCTGATGACACTCAACTCTACATGCCCCTAAAGCTGACCAACACGCCGGACTGTAGTCAGCTGGAGGCGTGTCTTAATGAAATTAAACAATGGATGTCCGCTAACTTTTTGCAACTCAACGCTAAGAAAACGGAAATGCTGATTATCGGTCCTGCTAGACACCAACATCTATTTAATAATACCACCTTAACATTTGACAACCAAACAATTAAACAAGGAGACTCGGTAAAGAATCTGGGTATTATCTTCGACCCAACTCTCTCGTTTGAGTCACACATTAAGAGTGTTACTAAAACGGCCTTCTTTCATCTCCGTAATATCGCTAAAATTCGTTCCATCTTGTCCACTAGCGACGCTGAGATCATTATTCATGCGTTCGTTACGTCTCGTCTCGATTACTGTAACGTATTATTTTCGGGCCTCCCTATGTCTAGCATTAAAAGATTACAGTTGGTACAAAATGCGGCTGCAAGGCTTTTGACAAAAACAAGAAAGTTTGATCATATTACGCCTATACTGGCTCACTTGCACTGGCTTCCTGTGCACTTAAGATGCGACTTTAAGGTTTTACTACTTACGTATAAAATATTACACGGTTTAGCTCCAGCCTATCTCGCCGATTGTATTGTACCATATGTCCCGACAAGAAATCTGCGTTCAAAGAACTCCGGCTTATTAGTGATTCCCAGAGCCAAAAAAAAGTCTGCGGGCTATAGAGCGTTTTCTATTCGGGCTCCAGTACTCTGGAATGCCCTCCCGGTAACAGTTAGAGATGCTACCTCAGTAGAAGCATTTAAGTCCCATCTTAAAACTCATTTGTATAATCTAGCCTTTAAATAGACCCCCCCTTTTTTAGACCAGTTGATCTGCCGTTTCTTTTCTTCTCTCCTCTTCTCCCCTGTCCCTTGCGAGGGGGAGTTGCATAGGTCCGGTGGCCATGGATGAAGTGCTGGCTGTCCAGAGCCGGGACCCCGGGTGGACCACTAGCCTGTGCATCGGTTGGGGACATCTCTGCGCTGCTGACCCGTCTCCGCTCGGGATGGTTTCCTGTTGGCCCCGCTGTGGACTGGACTCCCGCTGATGTGTTGGATCCACTGTGGACTGGACTTTCACAATGTTATGTCAGACCCACTCGACATCCGTTGCTTTCGGTCTCCCCTAGAGGGGGGGGGTTACCCACATATGCGGTCCTCTCCAAGGTTTCTCATAGTCATTCACCGACGTCCCACTGGGGTGAGTTTTTCCTTGCCCGTATGTGGGCTCTGTACCGAGGATGTCGTTGTGGCTTGTACAGCCCTTTGAGACACTTGTGATTTAGGGCTATATAAATAAACATTGATTGATTGATTGATGATTGATACCGTTTGTTGCATTCCTCGAAATCAGGATGCATAACAAGTTTTCAAAAAGGAAAAATTGTGTATTAGAGTCAGTGACTCAAATTCAGTATTGCGGATTGATTTGAAACCAAGAATATATGTAAAAGATTAGAAGGGATTTGAACCTTTTCTTACTGACAAATTTGTCAGCATTTCATCTTTTTAAGTCCACAGTGTCGGTACCTCTACTGTTGGAAGTGCAGTTCTGCGGAAGAAACAAACGCCTCTACTTTGGGGTGCATTAGTACTATTTGACAAGGACAAATTATTTTCGTCTCAGAAAACAGACAAGATTCTCACCAGGAAAACATAAGCGATGGTATTTAAATCTACACCTCCATAAAGCTAGGAAGCATGTACAGTTAGCAGAGTGGCGCAGCGGAAGCGTGCTGGGCCCATAACCCAGAGGTCGATAGATCGAAACTATCCTCTGCTATCTTGAGTGTTTTACGTGAAAGGTATCCGCTAAGTTCCACTTGGACTCTTTGTTTTCACATCATAAGAACACCCATTGTGCAGACTTCCACGCTGAAGAACAGTTGAACAATTTTCCTGTTGCCTTTTTTGAAAATGTCAATGTTAATGATTTGCATCCAATGAGCATAAACAAGAGAATCGTGGAAATCAATTGTAAATTGACTGCTCCCAGACAGGTTAGACCGTGTTTCCCTGACCGGGAATCGAACCCGGGCCGCGGCGGTGAGAGCGCCGAATCCTAGCCACTAGACCACCAGGGAGCTGCCAACTTACCCAGACTCTTGCCTCCTGCCTGCTTTTTTGACGGATGCACGAAGCACCCGTACCACGTCAGTTGTACAAAGTCAGAAATGTGTTTTGCAACGGTCATTTGTTGAAGTCTTTGAGCGGGAACTTTTGTGTCTTAGGAAACTGCTGCAGGAATATGGACTTGGAGGTGGAAAAAGTATACAACTCTAACAAGAGCGTACAGACGTTCCCTTCTCATGTGCTCTATTGACTCCTTGGTGTAGTCCGTGTTGAGGGTGAGGTTGTTGTTTCCACACAATGTCACCAGACAGGCCATCTCCCTCCTGTGTGTCGCTCCGTGCCGACCAGCGATACATGCTATCACTGCGGTGTGATCCGAATACAGGAACAAATACAAGTGGCCTGAGTGTCTAAGGTAGGGGCGCAGGTCTTCAAACGACAGGTTGACAAAAACATACATGTCCTCCTTTTAGCCATACCAAGTCATTGGAACAAAACTGTCCTTTGATATATTGAATAATTGATGTTGAAGATGAATACATTTTTCTTTCTGGCACAGATGCCATGAACCTTCCTGAATCCACTTCTCTTTTGGAAAGTCTACCCTTTTTCACTATCCTTGGGCTTCATCCTTAAAACTGTGTGGGGAAGTCAGACCAAAAGCCTTTGTAATCTGCATACGTACAAAATGATTTAGGTTGATAAAACATTGCGTATTTACACTTTCACCCATTTTGTGTTGTATATGGACTACTGCGCACATCCTCACCCCTGGTTGTGTTCTTTTTGATCACATTCCTAGCGTAAAGAACTCCAAAGCTAATGTTTTGGCCCGATTTCCACAAGCTTTCCAGAGCATTCCAAATGAGGACCAAGGCAGGTCTTATTGCTTAGGTCAGGAAAGATACAATTGCAGTACCAGAACAGAAATGGCAGTGGTGGGATTCGAACCCACGCCTCCTGAGAGACTGGAGCCTAAATCCAGCACCTTAGACCACTCGGCCACACAACCTCCGTCTACCCGTTTCAGAGGATCAATTTATCGGCATTATGAGACGGCAAGCGTATATGACTTGGCATCGCTTTGGTTGTGGCGTTGCAAGGACAAGCCTGGATCGTTTGCTTGTCCTTTAGAAAACACTGGACAACGCAGTCCTCGTTAGTATAGTGGACAGTATCTCCGCCTGTCACGCGGAAGACCGGGGTTAGATTCCCTGACGGGGAGATGGTTTTGGTTCCTCTTATTTTCATCAGTGAACATCTTGTTCAACCTTGAGCAGTGACCACAGTATGCCTCTCTGAAAATTGTGAAGCGTGGACCCGGAGATACTGCACAGTCCTACAGATATCATAGTACTGTACTACCGTTTGTTGCATTCCTCGAAATCAGGATGCATAACAAGTTTTCAAAAAGGAAAAATTGTGTATTAGTGTAACAGTCAGCGTTCTGCGTTGTGTATTTTCTTAGTGAGGCACACACACCGGAGTTGAATCACAGGGATTTATTCACCTTTTTTTTGGAAAAAACAAAAACAGGGCGTCACACACAGTCCACGGCAAACGGAATCTCTCTCCACAGCTCCGAGCGTCAGTGCTCACTCAATTCAATTATACATGTTTAAATGTGGAAATGGAAATAATAATAATAAAGGTAAAAAAAAAGCATAATAGTCTCAAATAAATTAATTAAATAAAACACAGTATATAAAATATATACTTCAGCAAATAACAATATATATTAAGAAAAAGGATCCTTAAATGTGCAGCAATACACCTCATCTTTCCCACCCACATCAATTCTTTTTATATTTTTTATACAATAAACTAAGCCAAAAAAACTCATAACAGACATACCTTTTTTTTTGGAAAAAACAAAAACAGGGTGTCACACACAGTCCACGGCAAACGGAATCTCTCTCCACTAAAGAATAAAGAAAAAAATACACACTCATATAAATGCTACAGCGGCACACAAGATGTCCACACAGACACACAGCAGAGCCCCTGACCCGTGCACAAACTCATGAGACAGGAGACCCCACAACAACTGCAGCTAGCAGTAAGCTAACCAAGCTAATCCACACATCCTTTAGCATACAAAAGTTCGTTTTTTTTTCAACAATTCAACAGCCATTCGGGAATTCAACACACATGCACACCAACAAGTCACAAAACAGTGTGCATTCCCACAAAACACTTTTAAAAACGACAACCAAAAAGTTTATAAAAAAAACAAAAGGAGAGAGACATAAACATGACTTACCAGCTCCGAGCGTCAGTGCTCACTGAAGCTGGTCACAAAGGTGCGACGCCAAATCACCCCCCAGGGAAACAAAAAGGTATGTAACGGAAAATAATAGAGTGGAACCTATTTACAATGAGAAACACTTTTGGGGAAGTTCACAACAAAAAATGATGTGAATAATTGAACAAAATTAAAATAAAATAAAATAAAATTTAGCTCGGCTACATTAGAGTCAGTGACTCAAATTCAGTATTGCGGATTGATTTGAAACCAAGAATATATGTAAAAGATTAGAAGGGATTTGAACCTTTTCTTACTGACAAATTTGTCAGCATTTCATCTTTTTAAGTCCACAGTGTCGGTACCTCTACTGTTGGAAGTGCAGTTCAGCGAAGAAACAAACGCCTCTACTTTGGGGTGCATTAGTACTATTTGACAAGGACAAATTATTTTCGTCTCAGAAAACAGACAAGATTCTCACCAGGAAAACATAAGCGATGGTATTTAAATCTACACCTCCATAAAGCTAGGAAGCATGTACAGTTAGCAGAGTGGCGCAGCGGAAGCGTGCTGGGCCCATAACCCAGAGGTCGATAGATCGAAAATATCCTCTGCTATCTTGAGTGTTTTACGTGAAAGGTATCCGCTAAGTTCCACTTGGACTCTTTGTTTTCACATCATAAGAACACCCATTGTGCAGACTTCCACGCTGAAGAACAGTTGAACAATTTTCCTGTTGCCTTTTTTGAAAATGTCAATGTTAATGATTTGCATCCAATGAGCATAAACAAGAGATTCGTGGAAATCAATTGTAAATTGACTGCTCCCAGACAGGTTAGACCGTGTTTCCCTGACCGGGAATCGAACCCGGGCCGCGGCGGTGAGAGCGCCGAATTGTAGCCACTAGACCACCAGGGAGCTGCCAACTTACCCAGACTCTTGCCTCTTGCCTGCTTTTTTGACGGATGCACGAAGCACCCGTACCACGTCAGTTGTACAAAGTCAGAAATGTGTTTTGCAACGGTCATTGGTTGAAGTCTTTGAGCGGGAACTTTTGTGTCTTAGGAAACTGCTGCAGGAATATGGACTTGGAGGTGGAAAAAGTATACAACTCTAACAAGAGCGTACAGACGTTCCCTTCTCATGTGCTCTATTGACTCCTTGGTGTAGTCCGTGTTGAGGGTGAGGTTGTTGTTTCCACACAATGTCACCAGACAGGCCATCTCCCTCCTGTGTGTCGCTCCGTGCCGACCAGCGATACATGCTATCACTGCGGTGTGATCCGAATACAGGAACAAATACAAGTGGCCTGAGTGTCTAAGGTAGGGGCGCAGGTCTTCAAACGACAGGTTGACAAAAACATACATGTCCTCCTTTTAGCCATACCAAGTCATTGGAACAAAACTGTCCTTTGATATATTGAATAATTGATGTTGAAGATGAATACATTTTTCTTTCTGGCACAGATGCCATGAACCTTCCTGAATCCACTTCTCTTTTGGAAAGTCTACCCTTTTTCACTATCCTTGGGCTTCATCCTTAAAACTGTGTGGGGAAGTCAGACCAAAAGCCTTTGTAATCTGCATACGTACAAAATGATTTAGGTTGATAAAACATTGCGTATTTACACTTTCACCCATTTTGTGTTGTATTTGGACTACTGCGCACATCCTCACCCCTGGTTGTGTTCTTTTTGATCACATTCCTAGCGTAAAGAACTCCAAAGCTAATGTTTTGGCCCGCTTTCCACAAGCTTTCCAGAGCATTCCAAATGAGGACCAAGGCAGGTCTTATTGCTTAGGTCAGGAAAGATACAATTGCAGTACCAGAACAGAAATGGCGGTGGTGGGATTCGAACCCACGCCTCCTGAGAGACTGGAGCCTAAATCCAGCGCCTTAGACCACTCGGCCACACAACCTCCGTCTACCCGTTTCAGAGGATCAATTTATCGGCATTATGAGACGGCAAGCGTATGACTTGGCATCGCTTTGGTTGTGGCGTTGCAGGGACAAGCCTGGATCGTTTGCTTGTCCTTTAGAAAACACTGGACAACGCAGTCCTCGTTAGTATAGTGGACAGTATCTCCGCCTGTCATGCGGAAGACCGGGGTTCGATTCCCTGACGGGGAGATGGTTTTGGTTCCTCTTATTTTCATCAGTGAACATCTTGTTCAACCTTGAGCAGTGACCACAGTATGCCTCTCTGAAAATTGTGAAGCGTGGACCCGGAGATACTGCACAGTCCTACAGATATCATAGTACTGTACTACCGTTTGTTGCATTCCTCGAAATCAGGATGCATAACAAGTTTTCAAAAAGGAAAAATTGTGTATTAGTGTAACAGTCAGCGTTCTGCGTTGTGTATTTTCTTAGTGAGGCACACACACCGGAGTTGAATCACGGGGATTTATTCACCTTTTTTTTGGAAAAAACAAAAACAGGGCGTCACACACAGTCCACGGCAAACGGAATCTCTCTCCACAGCTCCGAGCGTCAGTGCTCACTCAATTCAATTATACATGTTTAAATGTGGAAATGGAAATAATAATAATAAAGGTAAAAAAAAAGCATAATAGTCTCAAATAAATTAATTAAATAAAACACAGTATATAAAATATATACTTCAGCAAATAACAATATATATTAAGAAAAAGGATCCTTAAATGTGCAGCAATACACCTCATCTTTCCCACCCACATCAATTCTTTTTATATTTTTTATACAATAAACTAAGCCAAAAAAACTCATAACAGACATACCTTTTTTTTTGGAAAAAACAAAAACAGGGTGTCACACACAGTCCACGGCAAACGGAATCTCTCTCCACTAAAGAATAAAGAAAAAAATACACACTCATATAAATGCTACAGCGGCACACAAGATGTCCACACAGACACACAGCAGAGCCCCTGACCCGTGCACAAACTCATGAGACAGGAGACCCCACAACAACTGCAGCTAGCAGTAAGCTAACCAAGCTAATCCACACATCCTTTAGCATACAAAAGTTCGTTTTTTTTTCAACAATTCAACAGCCATTCGGGAATTCAACACACATGCACACCAACAAGTCACAAAACAGTGTGCATTCCCACAAAACACTTTTAAAAACGACAACCAAAAAGTTTATAAAAAAAACAAAAGGAGAGAGACATAAACATGACTTACCAGCTCCGAGCGTCAGTGCTCACTGAAGCTGGTCACAAAGGTGCGACGCCAAATCACCCCCCAGGGAAACAAAAAGGTATGTAACGGAAAATAATAGAGTGGAACCTATTTACAATGAGAAACACTTTTGGGGAAGTTCACAACAAAAAATGATGTGAATAATTGAACAAAATTAAAATAAAATAAAATAAAATTTAGCTCGGCTACATTAGAGTCAGTGACTCAAATTCAGTATTGCGGATTGATTTGAAACCAAGAATATATGTAAAAGATTAGAAGGGATTTGAACCTTTTCTTACTGACAAATTTGTCAGCATTTCATCTTTTTAAGTCCACAGTGTCGGTACCTCTACTGTTGGAAGTGCAGTTCAGCGAAGAAACAAACGCCTCTACTTTGGGGTGCATTAGTACTATTTGACAAGGACAAATTATTTTCGTCTCAGAAAACAGACAAGATTCTCACCAGGAAAACATAAGCGATGGTATTTAAATCTACACCTCCATAAAGCTAGGAAGCATGTACAGTTAGCAGAGTGGCGCAGCGGAAGCGTGCTGGGCCCATAACCCAGAGGTCGATAGATCGAAACTATCCTCTGCTATCTTGAGTGTTTTACGTGAAAGGTATCCGCTAAGTTCCACTTGGACTCTTTGTTTTCACATCATAAGAACACCCATTGTGCAGACTTCCACGCTGAAGAACAGTTGAACAATTTTCCTGTTGCCTTTTTTGAAAATGTCAATGTTAATGATTTGCATCCAATGAGCATAAACAAGAGAATCGTGGAAATCAATTGTAAATTGACTGCTCCCAGACAGGTTAGACCGTGTTTCCCTGACCGGGAATCGAACCCGGGCCGCGGCGGTGAGAGCGCCGAATCGTAGCCACTAGACCACCAGGGAGCTGCCAACTTACCCAGACTCTTGCCTCTTGCCTGCTTTTTTGACGGATGCACGAAGCACCCGTACCACGTCAGTTGTACAAAGTCAGAAATGTGTTTTGCAACGGTCATTGGTTGAAGTCTTTGAGCGGGAACTTTTGTGTCTTAGGAAACTGCTGCAGGAATATGGACTTGGAGGTGGAAAAAGTATACAACTCTAACAAGAGCGTACAGACGTTCCCTTCTCATGTGCTCTATTGACTCCTTGGTGTAGTCCGTGTTGAGGGTGAGGTTGTTGTTTCCACACAATGTCACCAGACAGGCCATCTCCCTCCTGCAAGTCGCTCCGTGCCGACCAGCGATACATGCTATCACTGCGGTGTGATCCGAATACAGGAACAAATACAAGTGGCCTGAGTGTCTAAGGTAGGGGCGCAGGTCTTCAAACAACAGGTTGACAAAAACATACATGTCCACCTTTTAGCCATACCAAGTCAATGGAACAAAACTGTCCTTTGATATATTGAATAATTGATGTTGAAGATGAAAACTTTTTTTTTTCTGGCACAGATGCCATGAACCTTCCTGAATCCACTTCTCTTTTGGAAAGTCTAACCTTTTTCACTATCCTTGGGCTTCATCCTTAAAACTGTGTGGGGAAGTCAGACCAAAAGCTTTTGTAATCTGCATACGTACAAAATGATTTAGGTTGATAAAACATGGCGTATTTACACTTTCACCCATTTTGTGTTGTATTTGGACTACTGCGCACATCCTCACCCCTGGTTGTGTTTTTTTTGATCACATTCCTAGCGTAAAGAACTCCAAAGCTAATGTTTTTGGCCTGATTTCCACAAGCTTTCCAGAGAATTCCAAATGAGGACCAAGCCAGGTCTTATTGCTTAGGTCAGGAAAGATACAATTGCAGTACCAAAACAGAAATGGCAGTGGTGGGATTCGAACCCACGCCTCCTGAGAGACTGGAGCCTAAATCCAGCGCCTTAGACCACTCGGCCACACAACCTCCGTCTACCCGTTTCAGAGGATCAATTTATCGGCATTATGAGACAGCAAACGTATGACATGGCATCGCTTTGGTTGTGGCGTTGCAGGAACAAGCCTGGATCGTTTGCTTGTCCTTTAGAAAACACTGGACAACGCAGTCCTCGTTAGTATAGTGGACAGTATCTCCGCCTGTCACGCGGAAGACCGGGGTTCGATTCCCTGACGGGGAGATGGTTTTGGTTCCTCTTATTTTCATCAGTGAACATCTTGTTCAACCTTGAGCAGTGACCACAGTATGCCTCTCTGATAATTGTGAAGCGTGGACCCGGAGATACTGCACAGTCCTACAGATATCATAGTACTGTACTACCGTTTGTTGCATTCCTCGAAATCAGGATGCATAACAAGTTTTCAAAAAGGAAAAATTGTGTATTAGAGTCAGTGACTCAAATTCAGTATTGCGGATTGATTTGAAACCAAGAATATATGTAAAAGATTAGAAGGGATTTGAACCTTTTCTTACTGCCAAATTTGTCAGCATTTCATCTTTTTAAGTCCACAGTGTCGGTACCTGTACTGTTGGAAGTGCAGTTCTGCGGAAGAAACACACGCCTCTACTTTGGGGTGCATTAGTACTATTTGACAAGGACAAATTATTTTCGTCTCAGAAAACAGACAAGATTCTCACCAGGAAAACATAAGCGATGGTATTTCAATCTACACCTCCATAAAGCTAGGAAGCATGTACAGTTAGCAGAGTGGCGCAGCGGAAGCGTGCTGGGCCCATAACCCAGAGGTCGATAGATCGAAACTATCCTCTGCTATCTTGAGTGTTTTACGTGAAAGGTATCCGCTAAGTTCCACTTGGACTCTTTGTTTTCACCTCATAAGAACACCCATTGTGCAGACTTCCACGCTGAAGAACAGTTGAACAATTTTCCTGTTGCCTTTGTCAACGTTGCCAATGTCAATGTTAATGATTTGCATCCAATGAGCATAAACAAGAGAATTGTGGAAATCAATTGTAAATTGACTGCTCCCAGACAGGTTAGACCGTGTTTCCCTGAACGGGAATCGAACCCGGGCCGCGGCGGTGAGAGCGCCGAATCCTAGCCACTAGACCACCAGGGAGCTGACAACTTACCCAGACTCTTGCCTCCTGCCTGCTTTTTTGACGGATGCACGAAGCACCCGTACCATGTCAGTTGTACAAAGTCAGAAATGTGTTTTGCAACGGTCATTGGTTGAAGTCTTTGAGCGGGAACTTTTGTGTCTTAGGAAACTGCTGCAGGAATATGGACTTGGAGGTGGAAAAAGTATACAACTCTAACAAGAGCGTACAGACGTTCCCTTCTCATGTGCTCTATTGACTCCTTGGTGTAGTCCGTGTTGAGGGTGAGGTTGTTGTTTCCACACAATGTCACCAGACAGGCCATCTCCCTCCTGCAAGTCGCTCCGTGCCGACCAGCGATACATGCTATCACTGCGGTGTGATCCGAATACAGGAACAAATACAAGTGGCCTGAGTGTCTAAGGTAGGGGCGCAGGTCTTCAAACAACAGGTTGACAAAAACATACATGTCCACCTTTTAGCCATACCAAGTCAATGGAACAAAACTGTCCTTTGATATATTGAATAATTGATGTTGAAGATGAAAACTTTTTTTTTTCTGGCACAGATGCCATGAACCTTCCTGAATCCACTTCTCTTTTGGAAAGTCTAACCTTTTTCACTATCCTTGGGCTTCATCCTTAAAACTGTGTGGGGAAGTCAGACCAAAAGCTTTTGTAATCTGCATACGTACAAAATGATTTAGGTTGATAAAACATGGCGTATTTACACTTTCACCCATTTTGTGTTGTATTTGGACTACTGCGCACATCCTCACCCCTGGTTGTGTTTTTTTTGATCACATTCCTAGCGTAAAGAACTCCAAAGCTAATGTTTTTGGCCTGATTTCCACAAGCTTTCCAGAGAATTCCAAATGAGGACCAAGCCAGGTCTTATTGCTTAGGTCAGGAAAGATACAATTGCAGTACCAAAACAGAAATGGCAGTGGTGGGATTCGAACCCACGCCTCCTGAGAGACTGGAGCCTAAATCCAGCGCCTTAGACCACTCGGCCACACAACCTCCGTCTACCCGTTTCAGAGGATCAATTTATCGGCATTATGAGACAGCAAACGTATGACATGGCATCTCTTTGGTTGTGGCGTTGCAGGAACAAGCCTGGATCGTTTGCTTGTCCTTTAGAAAACACTGGACAACGCAGTCCTCGTTAGTATAGTGGACAGTATCTCCGCCTGTCACGCGGAAGACCGGGGTTCGATTCCCTGACGGGGAGATGGTTTTGGTTCCTCTTATTTTCATCAGTGAACATCTTGTTCAACCTTGAGCAGTGACCACAGTATGCCTCTCTGATAATTGTGAAGCGTGGACCCGGAGATACTGCACAGTCCTACAGATATCATAGTACTGTACTACCGTTTGTTGCATTCCTCGAAATCAGGATGCATAACAAGTTTTCAAAAAGGAAAAATTGTGTATTAGAGTCAGTGACTCAAATTCAGTATTGCGGATTGATTTGAAACCAAGAATATATGTAAAAGATTAGAAGGGATTTGAACCTTTTCTTACTGCCAAATTTGTCAGCATTTCATCTTTTTAAGTCCACAGTGTCGGTACCTGTACTGTTGGAAGTGCAGTTCTGCGGAAGAAACACACGCCTCTACTTTGGGGTGCATTAGTACTATTTGACAAGGACAAATTATTTTCGTCTCAGAAAACAGACAAGATTCTCACCAGGAAAACATAAGCGATGGTATTTCAATCTACACCTCCATAAAGCTAGGAAGCATGTACAGTTAGCAGAGTGGCGCAGCGGAAGCGTGCTGGGCCCATAACCCAGAGGTCGATAGATCGAAACTATCCTCTGCTATCTTGAGTGTTTTACGTGAAAGGTATCCGCTAAGTTCCACTTGGACTCTTTGTTTTCACCTCATAAGAACACCCATTGTGCAGACTTCCACGCTGAAGAACAGTTGAACAATTTTCCTGTTGCCTTTGTCAACGTTGCCAATGTCAATGTTAATGATTTGCATCCAATGAGCATAAACAAGAGAATTGTGGAAATCAATTGTAAATTGACTGCTCCCAGACAGGTTAGACCGTGTTTCCCTGAACGGGAATCGAACCCGGGCCGCGGCGGTGAGAGCGCCGAATCCTAGCCACTAGACCACCAGGGAGCTGACAACTTACCCAGACACTTGCCTCCTGCCTGCTTTTTTGACGGATGCACGAAGCACCCGTACCATGTCAGTTGTACAAAGTCAGAAATGTGTTTTGCAACGGTCATTGGTTGAAGTCTTTGAGCGGGAACTTTTGTGTCTTAGGAAACTGCTGCAGGAATATGGACTTGGAGGTGGAAAAAGTATACAACTCTAACAAGAGCGTACAGACGTTCCCTTCTCATGTGCTCTATTGACTCCTTGGTGTAGTCCGTGTTGAGGGTGAGGTTGTTGTTTCCACACAATGTCACCAGACAGGCCATCTCCCTCCTGCAAGTCGCTCCGTGCCGACCAGCGATACATGCTATCACTGCGGTGTGATCCGAATACAGGAACAAATACAAGTGGCCTGAGTGTCTAAGGTAGGGGCGCAGGTCTTCAAACAACAGGTTGACAAAAACATACATGTCCACCTTTTAGCCATACCAAGTCAATGGAACAAAACTGTCCTTTGATATATTGAATAATTGATGTTGAAGATGAAAACTTTTTTTTTTCTGGCACAGATGCCATGAACCTTCCTGAATCCACTTCTCTTTTGGAAAGTCTAACCTTTTTCACTATCCTTGGGCTTCATCCTTAAAACTGTGTGGGGAAGTCAGACCAAAAGCTTTTGTAATCTGCATACGTACAAAATGATTTAGGTTGATAAAACATGGCGTATTTACACTTTCACCCATTTTGTGTTGTATTTGGACTACTGCGCACATCCTCACCCCTGGTTGTGTTTTTTTTGATCACATTCCTAGCGTAAAGAACTCCAAAGCTAATGTTTTTGGCCTGATTTCCACAAGCTTTCCAGAGAATTCCAAATGAGGACCAAGCCAGGTCTTATTGCTTAGGTCAGGAAAGATACAATTGCAGTACCAAAACAGAAATGGCAGTGGTGGGATTCGAACCCACGCCTCCTGAGAGACTGGAGCCTAAATCCAGCGCCTTAGACCACTCGGCCACACAACCTCCGTCTACCCGTTTCAGAGGATCAATTTATCGGCATTATGAGACAGCAAACGTATGACATGGCATCTCTTTGGTTGTGGCGTTGCAGGAACAAGCCTGGATCGTTTGCTTGTCCTTTAGAAAACACTGGACAACGCAGTCCTCGTTAGTATAGTGGACAGTATCTCCGCCTGTCACGCGGAAGACCGGGGTTCGATTCCCTGACGGGGAGATGGTTTTGGTTCCTCTTATTTTCATCAGTGAACATCTTGTTCAACCTTGAGCAGTGACCACAGTATGCCTCTCTGATAATTGTGAAGCGTGGACCCGGAGATACTGCACAGTCCTACAGATATCATAGTACTGTACTACCGTTTGTTGCATTCCTCGAAATCAGGATGCATAACAAGTTTTCAAAAAGGAAAAATTGTGTATTAGAGTCAGTGACTCAAATTCAGTATTGCGGATTGATTTGAAACCAAGAATATATGTAAAAGATTAGAAGGGATTTGAACCTTTTCTTACTGCCAAATTTGTCAGCATTTCATCTTTTTAAGTCCACAGTGTCGGTACCTGTACTGTTGGAAGTGCAGTTCTGCGGAAGAAACACACGCCTCTACTTTGGGGTGCATTAGTACTATTTGACAAGGACAAATTATTTTCGTCTCAGAAAACAGACAAGATTCTCACCAGGAAAACATAAGCGATGGTATTTCAATCTACACCTCCATAAAGCTAGGAAGCATGTACAGTTAGCAGAGTGGCGCAGCGGAAGCGTGCTGGGCCCATAACCCAGAGGTCGATAGATCGAAACTATCCTCTGCTATCTTGAGTGTTTTACGTGAAAGGTATCCGCTAAGTTCCACTTGGACTCTTTGTTTTCACCTCATAAGAACACCCATTGTGCAGACTTCCACGCTGAAGAACAGTTGAACAATTTTCCTGTTGCCTTTGTCAACGTTGCCAATGTCAATGTTAATGATTTGCATCCAATGAGCATAAACAAGAGAATTGTGGAAATCAATTGTAAATTGACTGCTCCCAGACAGGTTAGACCGTGTTTCCCTGAACGGGAATCGAACCCGGGCCGCGGCGGTGAGAGCGCCGAATCCTAGCCACTAGACCACCAGGGAGCTGACAACTTACCCAGACTCTTGCCTCCTGCCTGCTTTTTTGACGGATGCACGAAGCACCCGTACCATGTCAGTTGTACAAAGTCAGAAATGTGTTTTGCAACGGTCATTGGTTGAAGTCTTTGAGCGGGAACTTTTGTGTCTTAGGAAACTGCTGCAGGAATATGGACTTGGAGGTGGAAAAAGTATACAACTCTAACAAGAGCGTACAGACGTTCCCTTCTCATGTGCTCTATTGACTCCTTGGTGTAGTCCGTGTTGAGGGTGAGGTTGTTGTTTCCACACAATGTCACCAGACAGGCCATCTCCCTCCTGCAAGTCGCTCCGTGCCGACCAGCGATACATGCTATCACTGCGGTGTGATCCGAATACAGGAACAAATACAAGTGGCCTGAGTGTCTAAGGTAGGGGCGCAGGTCTTCAAACAACAGGTTGACAAAAACATACATGTCCACCTTTTAGCCATACCAAGTCAATGGAACAAAACTGTCCTTTGATATATTGAATAATTGATGTTGAAGATGAAAACTTTTTTTTTTCTGGCACAGATGCCATGAACCTTCCTGAATCCACTTCTCTTTTGGAAAGTCTAACCTTTTTCACTATCCTTGGGCTTCATCCTTAAAACTGTGTGGGGAAGTCAGACCAAAAGCTTTTGTAATCTGCATACGTACAAAATGATTTAGGTTGATAAAACATGGCGTATTTACACTTTCACCCATTTTGTGTTGTATTTGGACTACTGCGCACATCCTCACCCCTGGTTGTGTTTTTTTTGATCACATTCCTAGCGTAAAGAACTCCAAAGCTAATGTTTTTGGCCTGATTTCCACAAGCTTTCCAGAGAATTCCAAATGAGGACCAAGCCAGGTCTTATTGCTTAGGTCAGGAAAGATACAATTGCAGTACCAAAACAGAAATGGCAGTGGTGGGATTCGAACCCACGCCTCCTGAGAGACTGGAGCCTAAATCCAGCGCCTTAGACCACTCGGCCACACAACCTCCGTCTACCCGTTTCAGAGGATCAATTTATCGGCATTATGAGACAGCAAACGTATGACATGGCATCTCTTTGGTTGTGGCGTTGCAGGAACAAGCCTGGATCGTTTGCTTGTCCTTTAGAAAACACTGGACAACGCAGTCCTCGTTAGTATAGTGGACAGTATCTCCGCCTGTCACGCGGAAGACCGGGGTTCGATTCCCTGACGGGGAGATGGTTTTGGTTCCTCTTATTTTCATCAGTGAACATCTTGTTCAACCTTGAGCAGTGACCACAGTATGCCTCTCTGATAATTGTGAAGCGTGGACCCGGAGATACTGCACAGTCCTACAGATATCATAGTACTGTACTACCGTTTGTTGCATTCCTCGAAATCAGGATGCATAACAAGTTTTCAAAAAGGAAAAATTGTGTATTAGAGTCAGTGACTCAAATTCAGTATTGCGGATTGATTTGAAACCAAGAATATATGTAAAAGATTAGAAGGGATTTGAACCTTTTCTTACTGCCAAATTTGTCAGCATTTCATCTTTTTAAGTCCACAGTGTCGGTACCTCTACTGCTGGAAGTGCAGTTCTGCGGAAGAAACAAACGCCTCTACTTTGGGGTGCATTAGTACTATTTGACAAGGACAAATTATTTTCGTCTCAGAAAACAGACAAGATTCTCACCAGGAAAACATAAGCGATGGTATTTCAATCTACACCTCCATAAAGCTAGGAAACATGTACAGTTAGCAGAGTGGCGCAGCGGAAGCGTGCTGGGCCCATAACCCAGAGGTCGATAGATCGAAACTATCCTCTGCTATCTTGAGTGTTTTACGTGAAAGGTATCCGCTAAGTTCCACTTGGACTCTTTGTTTTCACCTCATAAGAACACCCATTGTGCAGACTTCCACGCTGAAGAACAGTTGAACAATTTTCCTGTTGCCTTTGTCAACGTTGCCAATGTCAATGTTAATGATTTGCATCCAATGAGCATAAACAAGAGAATTGTGGAAATCAATTGTAAATTGACTGCTCCCAGACAGGTTAGACCATGTTTCCCTGACCGGGAGTCGAACCCGGGCCGCGGCGGTGAGAGCGCCGAATCCTAGCCACTAGACCACCAGGGAGCTGACAACTTATCCAGACTCTTGCCTCCTGCCTGCTTTTTTGACGGATGCACGAAGCACCCGTACCATGTCAGTTGTACAAAGTCAGAAATGTGTTTTGCAACGGTCATTGGTTGAAGTCTTTGAGCGGGAACTTTTCTGTCTTAGGAAACTGCTGCAGGAATATGGACTTGGAGGTGGAAAAAGTATACAACTCTAACAAGAGCGTACAGACGTTCCCTTCTCATGTGCTCTATTGACTCCTTGGTGTAGTCCGTGTTGAGGGTGAGGTTGTTGTTTCCACACAATGTCACCAGACAGGCCATCTCCCTCCTGCAAGTCGCTCCGTGCCGACCAGCGATACATGCTATCATTGCGGTGTGATCCGAATACAGGAACAAATACAAGTGGCCTGAGTGTCTAAGGTAGGGGCGCAGGTCTTCAAACGACAGGTTGACAAAAACATACATGTCCACCTTTTAGCCATACCAAGTCAATGGAACAAAACTGTCCTTTGATATATTGAATAATTGATGTTGAAGATGAAAACTTTTTTTTTCTGGCACAGATGCCATGAACCTTCCTGAATCCACTTCTCTTTTGGAAAGTCTAACCTTTTTCACTATCCTTGGGCTTCATCCTTAAAACTGTGTGGGGAAGTCAGACCAAAAGCCTTTGTAATCTGCATACGTACAAAATGATTTAGGTTGATAAAACATGGCGTATTTACACTTTCACCCATTTTGTGTTGTATTTGGACTACTGCGCACATCCTCACCCCTGGTTGTGTTCTTTTTGATCACATTCCTAGCGTAAAGAACTCCAAAGCTAATGTTTTGGCCTGATTTCCACAAGCTTTCCAGAGCATTCCAAATGAGGACCAAGCCAGGTCTTATTGCTTAGGTCAGGAAAGATACAATTGCAGTACCAGAAGAGAAATGGCAGTGGTGGGATTCGAACCCACGCCTCCTGAGAGACTGGAGCCTAAATCCAGCGCCTTAGACCACTCGGCCACACAACTTTCGTCTACGTGTTTCAGAGGTTCAATTTATCGGCATTATGAGACGGCAAACGTATGACTTGGCATCGCTTTGGTTGTGGCGTTGCAGGGACAAGCATGGATCGTTTGCTTGTCCTTTAGAAAACACTGGACAACGCAGTCCTCGTTAGTATAGTGGACAGTATCTCCGCCTGTCACGCGGAAGACCGGGGTTCGATTCCCTGACGGGGAGATGGTTTTGGTTCCTCTTATTTTCATCAGTGAACATCTTGTTCAACCTTGAGCAGTGACCACAGTATGCCTCTCTGATAATTGTGAAGCGTGGACCCGGAGATACTGCACAGTCCTACAGATATCATAGTACTGTACTACCGTTTGTTGCATTCCTCGAAATCAGGATGCATAACAAGTTTTCAAAAAGGAAAAATTGTGTATTAGAGTCAGTGAATCAAATTCAGTATTGCGGATTGATTTGAAACCAAGAATATATGTAAAAGATTAGAAGGGATTTGAACCTTTTCTTACTGCCAAATTTGTCAGCATTTCATCTTTTTAAGTCCACAGTGTCGGTACCTCTACTGTTGGAAGTGCAGTTCTGCGGAAGAAACAAACGCCTCTACTTTGGGGTGCATTAGTACTATTTGACAAGGACAAATTATTTTCGTCTCAGAAAACAGACAAGATTCTCCCCAGGAAAACATCAGCGATGGTATTTCAATCTACACCTCCATAAAGCTAGGAAGCATGTACAGTTAGCAGAGTGGCGCAGCGGAAGCGTGCTGGGCCCATAACCCAGAGGTCGATAGATCGAAACTATCCTCTGCTATCTTGAGTGTTTTAGACAAAAAAACAATTAGTTCATTCTGTCATTAATCATCGTTTCTTTTGCTGCATTTCGTTTTTCCACGTAATCCCCGTTTACTTTTATCATACGCCAAACTCTTAAATTCTCTCCCTGAGTGTTCCATTTTCACCAGCGCGCACACACACACACACACACACACACACACACACACACACACAAACACACACACACTCAGCAGCACACACACACACGAGCACGCGTAAGCACTCCCGCACACACTCAGCAGCACACACACACACGAGCACGCGTAACCACTCCCGCACACACACACTCACACTCAGCAGCACACTCTCTGCGCTTCACTTTACCATAAAACTTCAGGTTACTTTTTTTTTAAATTTTTTTTTATTTTACCAGACGTTTGAGTTCACGACTTTTCGAGTATTGTAAACTCCCCCTTAACCCTTTCAAGGAACGTTCTCCTTTTTTTTTCCTCTACCTGCTAGTTCCATTGTTGACAACCGTCCATTCAATTGATCATTACACAGTAATGATTAATCACACTCCTCCCCCGCTGCCATCACATTTCTGTTTTTCACACTCCAAGGCCATGTGTCTATATTTTCTTAATTCTAGTGCCCTTATCGCACTGGGATCTTCCAGCCCGGGAGTCTTTATTGTACCTTTTACAAATGGCCTCCAGCCTTTTCCGTATGTTTCAGTGCCCTATTATCGTCACTGGGATCTTGCAAGCCGTACTCATTAAGGGACGACCAAATACCCAGGGAAAGCTACACCCAACTATTAGTTCACTCGTCAATGAAACTGCCCGTCACGGTAATCGAGACACAATGGCCTGAGTTGACCACTTATTTACAATTTTAATGCAATGGCAGGCTCGGCAAAAATGCAATCAATCTATCAAAATCACCAATCTGTGCCTGGGATTAAAAAACAGTGTTTGACTTGCAGACTTCAGGAAAGACTCCTAACGCAGATTTTATCTAAAAAGAAAGGTTCTGCTTACCTTGAATTCCGTCTATTTAATTTAATTCCGTCTACCCGTTTCAGAGGATCAATTTATCGGCATTATGAGACGGCAAACGTATGACATGGCATCGCTTTGGTTGTGGCATTGCAGGGACAAGCCTGGATTGTTTGCTTGTCCTTTAGAAAACACTGGACAACGCAGTCCTCGTTAGTATAGTGGACAGTATCTCCGCCTGTCACGTGGAAGACCAAGGTTCGATTCCCTGACGGGGAGATGGTTTTGGTTCCTCTTATTTTCATCAGTGAACATCTTGTTCAACCTTGAGCAGTGACCACAGTATGCCTCTCTGAAAATTGTGAAGCGTGTACTTGGAGATACTGCACAGTCCTACAGATATCATAGTACTGTACTATCGTTTGTTGCATTCCTCGAAATCAGGATGCATAACAAGTTTTCAAGAAGGAAAAATTGTGTATTAGAGTCAGTGACTCAAATTCAGTATTGCGGATTGATTTGAAACCAAGAATATATGTAAAAGATTAGAAGGGATTTGAACCTTTTCTTACTGCCAAATTTGTCAGCATTTCATCTTTTTAAGTCCACAGTGTCGGTACCTGTACTGTTGGAAGTGCAGTTCTGCGGAAGAAACACACGCCTCTACTTTGGGGTGCATTAGTAATATTTGACAAGGACAAATTATTTTCGTCTCAGAAAACAGACAAGATTCTCACCAGGAAAACATAGCGATGGTATTTCAATCTACACCTCCATAAAGCTAGGAAGCATGTACAGTTAGCAGAGTGGCGCAGCGGAAGCGTGCTGGGCCCATAACCCAGAGGTCGATAGATCGAAACTATCCTCTGCTATCTTGAGTGTTTTACGTGAAAGGTATCCGCTAAGTTCCACTTGGACTCTTTGTTTTCACATCATAAGAACACCCATTGTGCAGACTTCCACGCTGAAGAACAGTTGAACAATTTTCCTGTTGCCTTTGTCAACGTTGCCAATGTCAATGTTAATGATTTGCATCCAATGAGCATAAACAAGAGAATTGTGGAAATCCATTGTAAATTGACTGCTCCCAGACAGGTTAAACCGTGTTTCCCTGACCGGGAATCGAACCCGGGCCGCGGCGGTGAGAGCGCCGAATCCTAGCCATTAGACCACCAGGGAGCTGACAACTTACCCAGACATTTGCCTCCTGCCTGCTTTTTTGACAGATGCACGAAGCACCCGTACTATGTCAGTTGTACAAAGTCAGAAATGTGTTTTGCAACGGTCATTGGTTGAAGTCTTTGAGCGGGATCTTTTGTGTCTTAGGAAACTGCTGCAGGAATATGGACTTGGACGTGGAAAAAGTATACAACTCTAACAAGAGCGTACAGACGTTCCCTTCTCATGTGCTCTATTGACTCCTTGGTGTAGTCCGTGTTGAGGGTGAGGTTGTTGTTTCCACACAATGTCACCAGACAGGCCATCTCCCTCCTGCAAGTCGCTCCGTGCCGACCAGCGATACATGCTATCACTGCGGTGTGATCCGAATACAGGAACAAATACAAGTGGCCTGAGTGTCTAAGGTAGGGGCGCAGATCTTCAAACGACAGGTTGACAAAAACATACATGTCCTCCTTTTAGCCATACCAAGTCAATGGAACAAAACTGTCCTTTGATATATTGAATAATTGATGTTGAAGATGAATACTTTTTTTTTTCTGGCACAGATGCCATGAACCTTCCTGAATCCACTTCTCTTTTGGAACGTCTGCCCTTTTTCACTATCCTTGGGCTTTATCCTTAAAACTGTGTGGGGAAGTCAGACCAAAAGCCTTTGTAATCCGCATACGTACAAAATGATTTAGGTTGATAAAACATGGCGTATTTACACTTTCACCCATTTTGTGTTGTATTTGGACTACTGTGCACATCCTCACCCCTGGTTGTGTTCTTTTTGATCACATTCCTAGCGTAAAGAACTCCAAAGATAATGTTTTGGCCCGATTTCCACAAGCTTTCCAGAGCATTCCAAATGAGGACCAAGCCAGGTCTTATTGCTTAGGTCAGGAAAGATACAATTACAGTACCAGAACAGAAATGGCAGTGGTGGGATTCGAACCCACGCCTCCTGAGAGACTGGAGCCTAAATCCAGCACCTTAGACCACTCGACCTCCGTCTACCCGTTTCAGAAGATCAATTTATCGGCATTATGAGACGGCAAACGTATGACATGGCATCGCTTTGGTTGTGGCGTTGCAGGGACAAGCCTGGATCGTTTGCTTGTCCTTTAGAAAACACTGGACAACGCAGTCCTCGTTAGTATAGTGGACAGTATCTCCGCCTGTCACGCGGAAGACCGGGGTTCGATTCCCTGACGGGGAGGTGGTTTTGGTTCCTCTTATTTTCATCAGTGAACATCTTATTCAACCTTGAGCAGTGTCGGTACCTCTACTGTTGGAAGTGCAGTTCTGCGGAAGAAACAAACGCCTCTACTTTGGGGTGCATTAGTACTATTTGACAAGGACAAATTATTTTCGTCTCAGAAAACAGACAAGATTCTCACCAGGAAAACATAAGCGATGGTATTTCAATCTACACCTCCATAAAGCTAGGAAGCATGTACAGTTAGCAGAGTGGCGCAGCGGAAGCGTGCTGGGCCCATAACCCAGAGGTCGATAGATCGAAACTATCCTCTGCTATCTTGAGTGTTTTACGTGAAAGGTATCCGCTAAGTTCCACTTGGACTCTTTGTTTTCACATCATAAGAACACCCACTGTGCAGACTTCCACGCTGAAGAACAGTTGAACAATTTTCCTGTTGCCTTTTTTGAAAATGTCAATGTTAATGATTTGCATCCAATGAGCATAAACAAGAGAATCGTGGAAATCAATTGTAAATTGACTGCTCCCAGACAGGTTAGACCGTGTTTCCCTGACCGGGAATCGAACCCGGGCCGCGGCGGTGAGAGCGCCGAATCCTAGCCACTAGACCACCAGGGAGCTGACAACTTATCCAGACTCTTGCCTCCTGCCTGCTTTTTTGACGGATGCACGAAGCACCCGTACCACGTCACTTGTACAAAGTCAGAAATGTGTTTTGCAACGGTCATTGGTTGAAGTCTTTGAACGGGAACTTTTGTGTCTTAGGAAACTGCTGCAGGAATATGGACTTGGAGGTGGAAAAAGTATACAACTCTAACAAGAGCGTACAGACGTTCCCTTCTCATGTGCTCTATTGACTCCTTGGTGTAGTCCGTGTTGAGGGTGAGGTTGTTGTTTCCACACAATGTCACCAGACAGGCCATCTCCCTCCTGTGTGTCGCTCCGTGCCGACCAGCGATACATGCTATCACTGCGGTGTGATCCGAATACAGGAACAAATACAAGTGGCCTGAGTGTTTAAGGTAGGGGCGCAGGTCGTCAAACGACAGGTTGACCAAAACATACATGTCCACCTTTTAGCCATACCAAGTCAATGGAACAAAACTGTCCTTTGATATATTGAATAATTGATGTTGAAGATGAATACATTTTTGTTTCTGGCACAGATGCCATGAACCTTCCTGAATCCACTTCTCTTTTGGAAAGTCTACCCTTTTTCACTATCCTTGGGCTTCATCCTTAAAACTGTGTGGGGAAGTCAGACCAAAAGCCTTCGTAATCTGCATACGTACAAAATGATTTAGGTTGATAAAACATGGCGTATTTACGCTTTCACCCATTTTGTGTTGTATTTGGACTACTGCGCACATCCTCACCCCTGGTTGTGTTCTTTTTGATCACATTCCTAGCGTAAAGAACTCCAAAGCTAATGTTTTGGCCCGATTTCCACAAGCTTTCCAGAGCATTCCAAATGAGGACCAAGCCAGGTCTTATTGCTTAGGTCAGGAAAGATACAATTGCAGTACCAGAACATAAATGGCAGTGGTGGGATTCGAACCCACGCCTCCTGAGAGACTGGAGCCTAAATCCAGCGCCTTAGACCACTCGGCCACACAACCTCCGTCTACCCATTTCAGAGGATCAATTTATCGGCATTATGAGACGGCAAACGTATGACTTGGCATCGCTTTGGTTGTGGCGTTGCAGGGACAAGCCTGGATCGTTTGCTTGTCCTTTAGAAAACACTGGACAACGCAGTCCTCGTTAGTATAGTGGACAGTATCTCCGCCTGTCACGCGGAAGACCGGGGTTCGATTCCCTGACGGGGAGGTGGTTTTGGTTCCTCTTATTTTCATCAGTGAACATCTTGTTCAACCTTGAGCAGTGACCACAGTATGCCTCTCTGAAAATTGTGAAGCGTGGACCCGGAGATACTGCACAGTCCTACAGATATCATAGTACTGTACTACCGTCTGTTGCATTCCTCGAAATCAGGATGCATAACAAGTTTTCAAAAAGGAAAAATTGTGTATTAGAGTCAGTGACTCAAATTCAGTATTGCGGATTGATTTGAAACCAAGAATATATGTAAAAGATTAGAAGGGATTTGAACCTTTTCTTACTGCCAAATTTGTCAGCATTTCATCTTTTTCAGTCCACAGTGTCGGTACCTCTACTGTTGGAAGTGCAGTTCTGCGGAAGAAACAAACGCCTCTACTTTGGGGTGCATTAGTACTATTTGACAAGGACAAATTATTTTCGTCTCAGAAAACAGACAAGATTCTCACCAGGAAAACATAAGCGATGGTATTTCAATCTACACCTCCATAAAGCTAGGAAGCATGTACAGTTAGCAGAGTGGCGCAGCGGAAGCGTGCTGGGCCCATAACCCAGAGGTCGATAGATCGAAACTATCCTCTGCTATCTTGAGTGTTTTACGTGAAAGGTATCCGCTAAGTTCCACTTGGACTCTTTGTTTTCACATCATGATAAGAACAGCCATTGTGCAGACTTCCACGCTGAAGAACAGTTGAACAATTTTCCTGTTGTCTTTTTTGAAAATGTCAATGTTAATGATTTGCATCCAATGAGCATAAACAAGAGAATTGTGGAATTCAATTGTAAATTGACTGCTCCCAGACAGGTCAAACCGTGTTTCCCTGACCGGGAATCGAACCCGGGCCGCGGCGGTGAGAGCGCCGAATCCTAGCCAATAGACCACCAGGGAGCTGACAACTTACCCAGACTCTTGCCTCCTGCCTGCTTTTTTGACAGATGCACGAAGCACCCGTACCATGTCAGTTGTACAAAGTCAGAAATGTGTTTTGCAACGGTCATTGGTTGAAGTCTTTGAGCGGGAACTTTTGTGTCTTAGGAAACTGCTGCAGGAATATGGACTTGGAGGTGGAAAAAGTATACAACTCTAACAAGAGCGTACAGACGTTCCCTTCTCATGTGCTCTATTGACTCCTTGCTGTAGTCCGTGTTGAGGGTGAGGTTGTTGTTTCCACACAATGTCACCAGACAGGCCATCTCCCTCCTGCAAGTCGCTCCGTGCCGACCAGCGATACATGCTATCACTGCGGTGTGATCCGAATACAGGAACAAATACAAGTGGCCTGAGTGTCTAAGGTAGGGGCGCAGGTCTTCAAACGACAGGTTGACAAAAACATACATGTCCTCCTTTTAGCCATACCAAGTCATTGGAACAATCTACACCTCCATAAAGCTAGGAAGCATGTACAGTTAGCAGAGTGGCGCAGCGGAAGCGTGCTGGGCCCATAACCCAGAGGTCGATAGATCGAAACTATCCTCTGCTATCTTGAGTGTTTTACGTGAAAGGTATCCGCTAAGTTCCACTTGGACTCTTTGTTTTCACATCATGAGAACACCCATTGTGCAGACTTCCACGCTGAAGAACAGTTGAACAATTTTCCTGTTGCCTTTTTTGAAAATGTCAATGTTAATGATTTGCATCCAATGAGCATAAACAAGAGAATTGTGGAAATCAATTGTAAATTGACTGCTCCCAGACAGGTTAGACCGTGTTTCCCTGACCGGGAATTGAACCCGGGCCGCGGCGGTGAAAGCGCCGAATCTTAGCCACTAGACCACCAGGGAGCTGACAACTTGCCCAGACACTTGCCTCCTGCCTGCTTTTTTGACAGATGCACGTAGCACCCGTACCATGTCAGTTGTACAAAGTCAGAAATGTGTTTTGCAACGGTCATTGGTTGAAGTCTTTGAGCGGGAACTTTTGTGTCTTAGGAAACTGCTGCAGGAATATGGACTTGGAGGTGGAAAAAGTATACAACTCTAACAAGAGCGTACAGACGTTCCCTTCTCATGTGCTCTATTGACTCCTTGGTGTAGTCCGTGTTGAGGGTGAGGTTGTTGTTTCCACACAATGTCACCAGACAGGCCATCTCCCTCCTGCAAGTCGCTCTGTGCCGACCAGCGATACATGCTATCACTGCGGTGTGATCCGAATACAGGAACAAATACAAGTGGCCTGAGTGTCTAAGGTAGGGGCGCAGGTCTTCAAACGACAGGTTGACAAAAACATACATGTCCACCTTTTAGCCATACCAAGTCAATGGAACAAAACTGTCCTTTGATATATTGAATAATTGATGTTGAAGATGAATACAATTTTGTTTCTGGCACAGATGCCATGAACCTTCCTGAATCCACTTCTCTTTTGGAAAGTCTACCCTTTTTCACTATCCTTGGGCTTCATCCTTAAAACTGTGTGGGGAAGTCAGACCAAAAGCCTTCGTAATCTGCATACGTACAAAATGATTTAGGTTGATAAAACATGGCGTATTTACACTTTCACCCATTTTGTGTTGTATTTGGACTACTGCGCACATCCTCACCCCTGGTTGTGTTCTTTTTGATCACATTCCTAGCGTAAAGAACTCCAAAGCTAATGTTTTGGCCCGATTTCCACAAGCTTTCCAGAGCATTCCAAATGAGGACCAAGCCAGGTCTTATTGCTTAGGTCAAGAAAGATACAATTGCAGTACCAGAACAGAAATGGCAGTGGTGGGATTCGAACCCACGCCTCCTGAAAGACTGGAGCCTAAATCCAGCGCCTTAGACCACTCGGCCACACAACCTCCATCTACCCGTTTCAGAGGATCAATTTATCGGCATTATGAGACGGCAAACGTATGACTTGGCATCGCTTTGATTGTGGCGTTGCAGGGACAAGCCTGGATCGTTTGCTTGTCCTTCAGAAAACACTGGACAAAGCAGTCCTCGTTAGTATAGTGGACAGTATCTCCGCCTGTCACGCGGAAGACCGGGGTTCGATTCCCTGACGGGGAGATGGTTTTGGTTCCTCTTATTTTCATCAGTGAACATCTTGTTCAACCTTGAGCAGTAGTATGCCTCTCTGAAAATTGTGAAGCGTGGACCCGGAGATACTGCACAGTCCTACAGATTTCATAGTACTGTACTACCGTTTGTTGCATTCCTCGAAATCAGGATGCATAACAAGTTTTCAAAAAGGAAAAATTGTTTATTAGAGTCAGTGACTCAAATTCAGTATTGCGGATTAATTTGAAACCAAGAATATATGTAAAAGATTAGAAGGGATTTGAACCTTTTCTTACTGACAAATTTGTCAGCATTTACTCTTTTTAAGTCCACAGTGTCGGTACCTCTACTGTTGGAAGTGCAGTTCTGCGGAAGAAACAAACGCCTCTACTTTGGGGTGCATTAGTACTATTTGACAAGGACAAATTATTTTCGTCTCAGAAAACAGACAAGATTCTCAGCAGGAAAACATAAGCGATGGTATTTCAATCTACACCTCCATAAAGCTAGGAAGCATGTACAGTTAGCAGAGTGGCGCAGCGGAAGCGTGCTGGGCCCATAACCCAGAGGTCGATAGATGGTCTGACATAACATTGTGAAAGTCCAGTCCACAGTGGATCCAACACATCAGCGGGAGTCCAGTCCACAGCGGGGCCAACAGGAAACCATCCCGAGCGGAGACGGGTCAGCAGCGCAGAGATGTCCCCAACCGATGCACAGGCTAGTGGTCCACCCGGGGTCCCGGCTCTGGACAGCCAGCACTTCATCCATGGCCACCGGACCTATGCAACTCCCCCTCGCAAGGGACAGGGGAGAAGAGGAGAGAAGAAAAGAAACGGCAGATCAACTGGTCTAAAAATTGGGGGTCTATTTAAAGGCTAGATTATACAAAGGAGTTTTAAGATGGGACTTAAATGCTTCTACTGAGGTAGCATCTCTAACTGTTACCGGGAGGGCATTCCAGAGTACTGGAGCCCGAATAGAAAACGCTCTATAGCCCGCAGACTTTTTTTTGGCTCTGGGAATCACTAATAAGCCGGAGTTCTTTGAACGCAGATTTCTTGTCGGGACATATGGTACAATACAATCGGCGAGATAGGCTGGAGCTAAACCGTGTAGTATTTTATACGTAAGTAGTAAAACCTTAAAGTCGCATCTTAAGTGCACAGGAAGCCAGTGCAAGTGAGCCAGTATAGGCGTAATATGATCAAACTTTCTTCTTTTTGTCAAAAGCCTTGCAGCCGCATTTTGTACCAACTGTAATCTTTTCATGCTAGACATAGGGAGGCCCGAAAATAATACGTTACAGTAATCGAGACGAGACGTAACGAACGCATGAATAATGATCTCAGCGTCGCTAGTGGACAAGATGGAACGAATTTTAGCGATATTACGGAGATGAAAGAAGGCCGTTTTAGTAACACTCTTAATGTGTGACTCAAACGAGAGAGTTGGGTCGAAGATAATACCCAGATTCTTTACCGAGTCTCCTTGTTTAATTGTTTGGTTGTCAAATGTTAAGGTGGTATTATTAAATAGATGTCGGTGTCTAGCAGGACCGATAATCAGCATTTCCGTTTTCTTAGCGTTGAGTTGCAAAAAGTTAGCGGACATCCATTGTTTAATTTCATTAAGACACGCCTCCAGCTGACTACAGTCCGGCGTGTTGGTCAGCTTTAGGGGCATGTAGAGTTGAGTGTCATCAGCATAACAGTGAAAGCTAACACCGTACTTGCGTATGATGTCACCCAGCGGCAGCATGTAAATACTAAAGAGTGCAGGGCCAAGAAACGAACCCTGGGGAACTCCGCACGTTACCTTGACATAGTCCGAGGTCACATTGTTATGGGAGACGCACTGCATCCTGTCAGTAAGATAAGAGTTAAACCAAGACAAGGCTAAGTCTGACATACCAATACGTGTTTTGATACGCTCTAATAAAATATTATGATTGACGGTATCGAAAGCGGCGCTAAGATCAAGAAGCAGCAACATAGATGACGCATCAGCATCCATCGTTAGCAATAGATCATTAGTCATTTTTGCGAGGGCTGTCTCCCTAGAGTGATTTGCCCTGAAACCGGATTGAAAAGGTTCACAGAGATTGTTAGTCACTAAGTGTTCATTTAGCTGCTGTGCAACAATTTTTTCGAGAATTTTGGAAATAAACGGAAGGTGGGAGACCGGTCGGTAGTTTACCATGAGGTCAGGATCGAGGTTAGGTCTTTTGAGCAGAGGATGAATAACCGCTTTTTTTGAATGCTAGGGGAACAGTGCCGGAGGAAAGTGATAAGTTTATAATATTTAACACTGATGGACCTAATAATACAAACAGTTCCTTGATAAGTTTCCCAGGAAGTGGGTCAAGTAAACATGTTGTTTGTTTTATCCCACTTACACGCTGTAATAATTCCTCTAATGTTATTTCATCAAAAATAGAGAGACTATTTTGGAGGGCAGTGTCCGTCGTATATACAGTCGTATTTGTGTTAATAGAACCTATGTTGTAGCTGGGATGCGTTGTCTTTAATCTCCTTTCTAATGAGTTCAATTTTCTTATTAAAGAAATTCATAAAGTCATCTGCCGAGTGGGTGGAGCTACTGGGAGGAGTCCCTTGTTGGGTTAGCGATGCTACTGTACTAAACAGAAATTTAGGATCGTTTTTGTTGAGGCGGATGAGATTTGAGTAGTATTTAGCTTTAGCTAAGGTAAGCATGCGTTTATAAGTTATTAAACTATCACTCCATGCTTGATGGAAAACCTCAAGTTTAGTCGCGCGCCATTTGCGTTCCAGTTTTCTACATGATAACTTATGAGCTCTAATTTCTTCTGTAAACCATGGGGTGCGCCTTTTAGGGGCCCTTTTTTGCTTTAGCGGTGCTATACTATCAATAATTTCGCGCAAGGCATCGTCAAAGTTGTTAGTGAGGTTATCAATAGAGCCGACATAATTTGGGAATGGTGCCATTACCGAAGGCAGTAAGTCAGCAAGAGTCATCGTTGTGGCAGCATTAATGTTGCGGCCGCTATAGCAGTTATTATTATTATTAGCTTGTTGACAAGGAGTCAAAACTTCAAATTTTATAAGGTAATGATCGGACATTACTTTAGTATATGGAAGTATCATAACTTTGGAGGTGGTGACACCCCTGACAAGCACTAGATCTATTGTATTACCGTTGCGATGCGTGGGTTCATGTATTATTTGTGTAAGACCACAGCTATCAATTATGGTTTGGAGCGCCACGCACTGAGGGTCCGATGGGGTATTCATATGGATATTAAAGTCCCCCATTATGATTATATTGTCGGCGTGCGTCACTAGATCAGCAACGAACTCTGAGAATTCACTGATAAAGTCCGAATAGGGCCCAGGGGGGCGGTAGATAACAGCCAGGTCGAGAGGTAGCGGTGTGACAGACCTCATAGTAAGCACCTCAAACGATTTATATTTATTATTTAGGTTAGGGGTAAGGTTGAAATTTTCATTGTATATTAGTGCGACACCCCCTCCCCTTTTAAGAGGACGGGCAACATGCGCATTCGTATAGTTAGGAGGAGATGCCTCATTGAGCGCAAAAAATTTGTCCGGTTTGAGCCAGGTTTCGCTAAGACCAATGACGTTAAGATTGTTGTCTCTAATGACCTCATTAACCAATAACGCCTTGGGAGACAATGATCTTATGTTTAAAAAGCCCATATTATAGGTATTGGGCTGTTTTGACGAGTTTTTGTTAAGATTATCCGTAGTGGCAATATTAACAATGTTGCGTTTATTATGCGTAGTGCACTTTAAATAGTTTCGACCATATCTAGGAATTGATATGACGGGAATTTTCCGATTGTTTGCTTGGTGCTGCAATAGACTGGACATATCATAATTTGCCACCTCAGTAGAATGCATGTCCACCTCTGACACAGACACAACAGAAAAAACATTATGTGAATTGTGTATTATTCTAAGAGAATTGCTATGCGTACATGGATTATCCAGCCTGGCGCTGGCTAGTTCTAGCTTAACTGACTCCTCACCCGGACTAACAGACATTGTAATTGCCTGTGACTGGGCTTGCTCTAGTGTAGTCAGTCAAGTGAGACTTAAATAGTAGTCTATGTTTCTAGACAGGATGATGGCGCCTTCCTGGTTAGGGTGAAGGCCGTCTCTCATCAGCAAGCCTGGTTTGCCCCAGAAAGAGGGCCAGTTATCAATAAACGTTAGTACCTGCTGCCTACAGTAGCTAGCCAGCCACTTGTTAAGCGAGATTAATCTGCTATACCTGTCATCATTGCCTCTCGCAGGCAGGGGGCCAGAGACAATTACGCGATGCCTGGACATCTTTCTGGCGAGATCACAAGTCCTGGCTATGTTTCTCTTTGTAATCTCTGACTGTCTCATTCTAGTGTCATTGGAGCCAACGTGTACAACTATATTCGCATAATTAGTGGTGCGATTAGCCTGTCGTACGTGTTTACTAGGCCTGTTGCGAGTTAGCTCCCTAAGATTAGCTTCAATGTCAGGTGCTCTGGCCCCGGGGATACACTTTATTGTGGCTGGTTTGCTAAGCTTTATGTTTCGGGTGATGGAGTCCCCTATGACTAAGGTGTGGTGCCCGGTAGACTGGGGTGTAGGACTAGCTAAAGAGCTAAATCTATTATGCGTCTCAACCGGTACACCGTAGCTTGTAGGCCGCTTAGGACTGCTACAAGCTGGGCTAGTTAGCTCGCTACAGCTAACACTAGCAGATGTGTCCGCAACATCTAAAGTTACGACATTACTCTGTTCTAACTGGCGGACACGGCCCTCTAGCAGAGCCAACCTCTCCGTGAGTATGGTGCAAGACGCGCAGGAAGCCATTACTCACAGTGTTTTCTGTCACCGAGTGAAGTTCCTGCTGTCCTCAGGGAAGTGGTCGCGGTCTACGGGAGTAGCTTCCTACTGACCGGCGCTGCCTTTCTCCGCGCTAGCTTAGCAGCTAGCTAGCTGAGGAAAGGGTGGTGGGACAGAGATCGGGTGATTTGCAAGTTAAATAGTACCACTAAATATGTTTGAGAAGTGATAAAGAAAGCTGTAGAACAGTTAAAAGCACACAGATAGAGCGATACTTAGCTTTTTCGCAACAGCGAACAGACGGCGAGCAGTCACGCACGGTGAATCAAACCCGGGCCGCGGCGGTGAGAGCGCCGAATCCTAGCCACTAGATACAATTGCAGTACCAGAACAGAAATGGCAGTGGTGGGATTCGAACCCACGCCTCCTGAGAGACCGGAGCCTAAATCCAGCGCCTTAGACCACTCGGCCACACAACCTCCGTCTACCCGTTTCAGAGGATCAATTTATCGGCATTATGAGACGGCAAGCGTATGACTTGGCATCGCTTTGGTTGTGGCGTTGCAGGGACAAGCCTGGATCGTTTGCTTGTCCTTTAGAAAACACTGGACAGTATCTCCGCCTGTCACGCGGAAGACCGGGGTTCGATTCCCTGACGGGGAGATGGTTTTGGTTCCTCTTATTTTCATCAGTGAACATCTTGTTCAACCTTGAGCAGTGACCACAGTATGCCTCTCTGAAAATTGTGAAGCGTGGACCCGGAGATACTGCACAGTCCTACAGATATCATAGTACTGTACTACCGTTTCTTGCATTCCTCGAAATCAGGATGCATAACAAGTTTTCAAAAAGGAAAAATTGTGTATTAGAGTCAGTGACTCAAATTCAGTATTGCGGATTGATTTGAAACCAAGAATATATGTAAAAGATTAGAAGGGATTTGAACCTTTTCTTACTGCCAAATTTGTCAGCATTTCATCTTTTTAAGTCCACAGTGTCGGTACCTCTACTGTTGGAAGTGCAGTTCTGCGGAAGAAACAAACGCCTCTACTTTGGGGTGCATTAGTACTATTTGACAAGGACAAATTATTTTCGTCTCAGAAAACAGACAAGATTCTCACCAGGAAAACATAAGCGATGGTATTTCAATCTACACCTCCATAAAGCTAGGAGGCATGTACAGTTAGCAGAGTGGCGCAGCGGAAGCGTGCTGGGCCCATAACCCAGAGGTTGATAGATCGAAACTATCCTCTGCTATCTTGAGTGTTTTACGTGAAAGGTATCCGCTAAGTTCCACTTGGACTCTTTGTTTTCACATCATAAGAACACCCATTGTGCAGACTTCCACGCTGAAGAACAGTTGAACAATTTTCCTGTTGCCTTTTTTGAAAATGTCAATGTTAATGATTTGCATCCAATGAGCATAAACAAGAGAATTGTGGAACTCAATTGTAAATTGACTGCTCCCAGACAGGTCAAACCGTGTTTCCCTGACCGGGAATCGAACCCTGGCCGCGGTGGTGAAAGCGCCGAATCCTAGCCACTAGACCACCAGGGAACTGACAACGTACCCAGACTCTTGCCTCCTGCCTGCTTTTTTGACGGATGCACGAAGCACCCGTACCATGTCAGTTGTACAAAGTCAGAAATGTGTTTTGCAACGGTCATTGGTTGAAGTCTTTGAGCGGGAACTTTTGTGTCTTAGGAAACTGCTGCAGGAATATGGACTTGGAGGTGGAAAAAGTATACAACTCTAACAAGAGCGTACAGACGTTCCCTTCTCATGTGCTCTATTGACTCCTTGGTGTAGTCCGTGTTGAGGGTGAGGTTGTTGTTTCCACACAATGTCACCAGACAGGCCATCTCCCTCCTGCAAGTCGCTCTGTGCCGACCAGCGATACATGCTATCACTGCGGTGTGATCCGAATACAGGAACAGATACAAGTGGCCTGAGTGTCTAAGGTAGGGGCGCAGGTCTTCAAACGACAGGTTGACAAAAACATACATGTCCACCTTTTAGCCATACCAAGTCAATGGAACAAAACTGTCCTTTGATATATTGAATAATTGATGTTGAAGATGAATACAATTTTGTTTCTGGCACAGATGCCATGAACCTTCCTGAATCCACTTCTCTTTTGGAAAGTCTACCCTTTTTCACTATCCTTGGGCTTCATCCTTAAAACTGTGTGGGGAAGTCAGACCAAAAGCCTTCGTAATCTGCATACGTACAAAATGATTTAGGTTGATAAAACATGGCGTATTTACACTTTCACCCATTTTGTGTTGTATTTGGACTACTGCGCACATCCTCACCCCTGGTTGTGTTCTTTTTGATCACATTCCTAGCGTAAAGAACTCCAAAGCTAATGTTTTGGCCCGATTTCCACAAGCTTTCCAGAGCATTCCAAATGAGGACCAAGCCAGGTCTTATTGCTTAGGTCAAGAAAGATACAATTGCAGTACCAGAACAGAAATGGCAGTGGTGGGATTCGAACCCACGCCTCCTGAAAGACTGGAGCCTAAATCCAACGCCTTAGACCACTCGGCCACACAACCTCCATCTACCCGTTTCAGAGGATCAATTTATCGGCATTATGAGACGGCAAACGTATGACTTGGCATCGCTTTGATTGTGGCGTTGCAGGGACAAGCCTGGATCGTTTGCTTGTCCTTCAGAAAACACTGGACAAAGCAGTCCTCGTTAGTATAGTGGACAGTATCTCCGCCTGTCACGCGGAAGACCGGGGTTCGATTCCCTGACGGGGAGATGGTTTTGGTTCCTCTTATTTTCATCAGTGAACATCTTGTTCAACCTTGAGCAGTAGTATGCCTCTCTGAAAATTGTGAAGCGTGGACCCGGAGATACTGCACAGTCCTACAGATTTCATAGTACTGTACTACCGTTTGTTGCATTCCTCGAAATCAGGATGCATAACAAGTTTTCAAAAAGGAAAAATAGTTTATTAGAGTCAGTGACTCAAATTCAGTATTGCGGATTAATTTGAAACCAAGAATATATGTAAAAGATTAGAAGGGATTTGAACCTTTTCTTACTGACAAATTTGTCAGCATTTACTCTTTTTAAGTCCACAGTGTCGGTACCTCTACTGTTGGAAGTGCAGTTCTGCGGAAGAAACAAACGCCTCTACTTTGGGGTGCATTAGTACTATTTGACAAGGACAAATTATTTTCGTCTCAGAAAACAGACAAGATTCTCAGCAGGAAAACATAAGCGATGGTATTTCAATCTACACCTCCATAAAGCTAGGAAGCATGTACAGTTAGCAGAGTGGCGCAGCGGAAGCGTGCTGGGCCCATAACCCAGAGGTCGATAGATGGTCTGACATAACATTGTGAAAGTCCAGTCCACAGTGGATCCAACACATCAGCGGGAGTCCAGTCCATAGTGGGGCCAACAGGAAACCATCCCGAGCGGAGACGGGTCAGCAGCGCAGAGATGTCCCCAACCGATGCACAGGCTAGTGGTCCACCCGGGGTCCCGGCTCTGGACAGCCAGCACTTCATCCATGGCCACCGGACCTATGCAACTCCCCCTCGCAAGGGACAGGGGAGAAGAGGAGAGAAGAAAAGAAACGGCAGATCAACTGGTCTAAAAAGGGGGGGTCTATTTAAAGGCTAGATTATACAAAGGAGTTTTAAGATGGGACTTAAATGCTTCTACTGAGGTAGCATCTCTAACTGTTACCGGGAGGGCATTCCAGAGTACTGGAGCCCGAATAGAAAACGCTCTATAGCCCGCAGACTTTTTTTTGGCTCTGGGAATCACTAATAAGCCGGAGTTCTTTGAACGCAGATTTCTTGTCGGGACATATGGTACAATACAATCGGCGAGATAGGCTGGAGCTAAACCGTGTAGTATTTTATACGTAAGTAGTAAAACCTTAAAGTCGCATCTTAAGTGCACAGGAAGCCAGTGCAAGTGAGCCAGTATAGGCGTAATATGATCAAACTTTCTTCTTTTTGTCAAAAGCCTTGCAGCCGCATTTTGTACCAACTGTAATCTTTTCATGCTAGACATAGGGAGGCCCGAAAATAATACGTTACAGTAATCGAGACGAGACGTAACGAACGCATGAATAATGATCTCAGCGTCGCTAGTGGACAAGATGGAACGAATTTTAGCGATATTACGGAGATGAAAGAAGGCCGTTTTAGTAACACTCTTAATGTGTGACTCAAACGAGAGAGTTGGGTCGAAGATAATACCCAGATTCTTTACCGAGTCTCCTTGTTTAATTGTTTGGTTGTCAAATGTTAAGGTGGTATTATTAAATAGATGTCGGTGTCTAGCAGGACCGATAATCAGCATTTCCGTTTTCTTAGCGTTGAGTTGCAAAAAGTTAGCGGACATCCATTGTTTAATTTCATTAAGACACGCCTCCAGCTGACTACAGTCCGGCGTGTTGGTCAGCTTTAGGGGCATGTAGAGTTGAGTGTCATCAGCATAACAGTGAAAGCTAACACCGTACTTGCGTATGATGTCACCCAGCGGCAGCATGTAAATACTAAAGAGTGCAGGGCCAAGAAACGAACCCTGGGGAACTCCGCACGTTACCTTGACATAGTCCGAGGTCACATTGTTATGGGAGACGCACTGCATCCTGTCAGTAAGATAAGAGTTAAACCAAGACAAGGCTAAGTCTGACATACCAATACGTGTTTTGATACGCTCTAATAAAATATTATGATTGACGGTATCGAAAGCGGCGCTAAGATCAAGAAGCAGCAACATAGATGACGCATCAGCATCCATCGTTAGCAATAGATCATTAGTCATTTTTGCGAGGGCTGTCTCCCTAGAGTGATTTGCCCTGAAACCGGATTGAAAAGGTTCACAGAGATTGTTAGTCACTAAGTGTTCATTTAGCTGCTGTGCAACAATTTTTTCGAGAATTTTGGAAATAAACGGAAGGTGGGAGACCGGTCGGTAGTTTACCATGAGGTCAGGATCGAGGTTAGGTCTTTTGAGCAGAGGATGAATAACCGCTTTTTTTGAATGCTAGGGGAACAGTGCCGGAGGAAAGTGATAAGTTTATAATATTTAACACTGATGGACCTAATAATACAAACAGTTCCTTGATAAGTTTCCCAGGAAGTGGGTCAAGTAAACATGTTGTTTGTTTTATCCCACTTACACGCTGTAATAATTCCTCTAATGTTATTTCATCAAAAATAGAGAGACTATTTTGGAGGGCAGTGTCCGTCGTATATACAGTCGTATTTGTGTTAATAGAACCTATGTTGTAGCTGGGATGCGTTGTCTTTAATCTCCTTTCTAATGAGTTCAATTTTCTTATTAAAGAAATTCATAAAGTCATCTGCCGAGTGGGTGGAGCTACTGGGAGGAGTCCCTTGTTGGGTTAGCGATGCTACTGTACTAAACAGAAATTTAGGATCGTTTTTGTTGAGGCGGATGAGATTTGAGTAGTATTTAGCTTTAGCTAAGGTAAGCATGCGTTTATAAGTTATTAAACTATCACTCCATGCTTGATGGAAAACCTCAAGTTTAGTCGCGCGCCATTTGCGTTCCAGTTTTCTACATGATAACTTATGAGCTCTAATTTCTTCTGTAAACCATGGGGTGCGCCTTTTAGGGGCCCTTTTTTGCTTTAGCGGTGCTATACTATCAATAATTTCGCGCAAGGCATCGTCAAAGTTGTTAGTGAGGTTATCAATAGAGCCGACATAATTTGGGAATGGTGCCATTACCGAAGGCAGTAAGTCAGCAAGAGTCATCGTTGTGGCAGCATTAATGTTGCGGCCGCTATAGCAGTTATTATTATTATTAGCTTGTTGACAAGGAGTCAAAACTTCAAATTTTATAAGGTAATGATCGGACATTACTTTAGTATATGGAAGTATCATAACTTTGGAGGTGGTGACACCCCTGACAAGCACTAGATCTATTGTATTACCGTTGCGATGCGTGGGTTCATGTATTATTTGTGTAAGACCACAGCTATCAATTATGGTTTGGAGCGCCACGCACTGAGGGTCCGATGGGGTATTCATATGGATATTAAAGTCCCCCATTATGATTATATTGTCGGCGTGCGTCACTAGATCAGCAACGAACTCTGAGAATTCACTGATAAAGTCCGAATAGGGCCCAGGGGGGCGGTAGATAACAGCCAGGTCGAGAGGTAGCGGTGTGACAGACCTCATAGTAAGCACCTCAAACGATTTATATTTATTATTTAGGTTAGGGGTAAGGTTGAAATTTTCATTGTATATTAGTGCGACACCCCCTCCCCTTTTAAGAGGACGGGCAACATGCGCATTCGTATAGTTAGGAGGAGATGCCTCATTGAGCGCAAAAAATTTGTCCGGTTTGAGCCAGGTTTCGCTAAGACCAATGACGTTAAGATTGTTGTCTCTAATGACCTCATTAACCAATAACGCCTTGGGAGACAATGATCTTATGTTTAAAAAGCCCATATTATAGGTATTGGGCTGTTTTGACGAGTTTTTGTTAAGATTATCCGTAGTGGCAATATTAACAATGTTGCGTTTATTATGCGTAGTGCACTTTAAATAGTTTCGACCATATCTAGGAATTGATATGACGGGAATTTTCCGATTGTTTGCTTGGTGCTGCAATAGACTGGACATATCATAATTTGCCACCTCAGTAGAATGCATGTCCACCTCTGACACAGACACAACAGAAAAAACATTATGTGAATTGTGTATTATTCTAAGAGAATTGCTATGCGTACATGGATTATCCAGCCTGGCGCTGGCTAGTTCTAGCTTAACTGACTCCTCACCCGGACTAACAGACATTGTAATTGCCTGTGACTGGGCTTGCTCTAGTGTAGTCAGTCAAGTGAGACTTAAATAGTAGTCTATGTTTCTAGTCAGGATGATGGCGCCTTCCTGGTTAGGGTGAAGGCCGTCTCTCATCAGCAAGCCTGGTTTGCCCCAGAAAGAGGGCCAGTTATCAATAAACGTTAGTACCTGCTGCCTACAGTAGCTAGCCAGCCACTTGTTAAGCGAGATTAATCTGCTATACCTGTCATCATTGCCTCTCGCAGGCAGGGGGCCAGAGACAATTACGCGATGCCTGGACATCTTTCTGGCGAGATCACAAGTCCTGGCTATGTTTCTCTTTGTAATCTCTGACTGTCTCATTCTAGTGTCATTGGAGCCAACGTGTACAACTATATTCGCATAATTAGTGGTGCGATTAGCCTGTCGTACGTGTTTACTAGGCCTGTTGCGAGTTAGCTCCCTAAGATTAGCTTCAATGTCAGGTGCTCTGGCCCCGGGGATACACTTTATTGTGGCTGGTTTGCTAAGCTTTATGTTTCGGGTGATGGAGTCCCCTATGACTAAGGTGTGGTGCCCGGTAGACTGGGGTGTAGGACTAGCTAAAGAGCTAAATCTATTATGCGTCTCAACCGGTACACCGTAGCTTGTAGGCCGCTTAGGACTGCTACAAGCTGGGCTAGTTAGCTCGCTACAGCTAACACTAGCAGATGTGTCCGCAACATCTAAAGTTACGACATTACTCTGTTCTAACTGGCGGACACGGCCCTCTAGCAGAGCCAACCTCTCCGTGAGTATGGTGCAAGACGCGCAGGAAGCCATTACTCACAGTGTTTTCTGTCACCGAGTGAAGTTCCTGCTGTCCTCAGGGAAGTGGTCGCGGTCTACGGGAGTAGCTTCCTACTGACCGGCGCTGCCTTTCTCCGCGCTAGCTTAGCAGCTAGCTAGCTGAGGAAAGGGTGGTGGGACAGAGATCGGGTGATTTGCAAGTTAAATAGTACCACTAAATATGTTTGAGAAGTGATAAAGAAAGCTGTAGAACAGTTAAAAGCACACAGATAGAGCGATACTTAGCTTTTTCGCAACAGCGAACAGACGGCGAGCAGTCACGCACGGTGAATCAAACCCGGGCCGCGGCGGTGAGAGCGCCGAATCCTAGCCACTAGATACAATTGCAGTACCAGAACAGAAATGGCAGTGGTGGGATTCGAACCCACGCCTCCTGAGAGACCGGAGCCTAAATCCAGCGCCTTAGACCACTCGGCCACACAACCTCCGTCTACCCGTTTCAGAGGATCAATTTATCGGCATTATGAGACGGCAAGCGTATGACTTGGCATCGCTTTGGTTGTGGCGTTGCAGGGACAAGCCTGGATCGTTTGCTTGTCCTTTAGAAAACACTGGACAGTATCTCCGCCTGTCACGCGGAAGACCGGGGTTCGATTCCCTGACGGGGAGATGGTTTTGGTTCCTCTTATTTTCATCAGTGAACATCTTGTTCAACCTTGAGCAGTGACCACAGTATGCCTCTCTGAAAATTGTGAAGCGTGGACCCGGAGATACTGCACAGTCCTACAGATATCATAGTACTGTACTACCGTTTGTTGCATTCCTCGAAATCAGGATGCATAACAAGTTTTCAAAAAGGAAAAATTGTTTATTAGAGTCAGTGACTCAAATTCAGTATTGTGGATTGATTTGAAACCAAGAATATATGTAAAAGATTAGAAGGGATTTGAACCTTTTCTTACTGACAAATTTGTCAGCATTTCATCTTTTTAAGTCCACAGTGTCGGACCTCTACTGTTGGAAGTGCAGTTCTGCGGAAGAAACAAAAGCCTCTACTTTGGGGTGCATTAGTACTATTTGACAAGGACAAATTATTTTCGTCTCAGAAAACAGACAAGATTCTCACCAGGAAAACATAAGCGATGGTATTTAAATCTACACCTCCATAAAGTTAGGAAGCATGTACAGTTAGCAGAGTGGCGCAGCGGAAGCGTGCTGGGCCCATAACCCAGAGGTCGATAGATCGAAACTATCCTCTGCTATCTTGAGTGTTTTACGTGAAAGGTATCCGCTAAGTTCCACTTGGACTCTTTGTTTTCACATCATAAGAACACCCATTGTGCAGACTTCCACGCTGAAGAACAGTTGAACAATTTTCCTGTTGCCTTTTTTGAAAATGTCAATGTTAATGATTTGCATCCAATGAGCATAAACAAGAGAATCGTGGAAATCAATTGTAAATTGACTGCTCCCAGACAGGTTAGACCGTGTTTCCCTGACCGGGAATCGAACCCGGGCCGCGGCGGTGAGAGCGCCGAATCCTAGCCACTAGACCACCAAGGAGCTGCCAACTTACCCAGACTCTTGCCTCCTGCCTCTTTTTTTGACGGATGCACGAAGCACCCGTACCACGTCAGTTGTACAAAGTCAGAAATGTGTTTTGCAACGGTCATTGGTTGAAGTCTTTGAGCGGGAACTTTTGTGTCTTAGGAAACTGCTGCAGGAATATGGACTTGGAGGTGGAAAAAGTATACAACTCTAACAAGAGCGTACAGACGTTCCCTTCTCATGTGCTCTATTGACTCCTTGGTGTAGTCCGTGTTGAGGGTGAGGTTGTTGTTTCCACACAATGTCACCAGACAGGCCATCTCCCTCCTGTGTGTTGCTCCGTGCCGACCAGCGATACATGCTATCACTGCGGTGTGATCCGAATACAGGAACAAATACAAGTGGCCTGAGTGTCTAAGGTAGGGGCGCAGGTCTTCAAACGACAGGTTGACAAAAACATACATGTCCACCTTTTAGCCATACCAAGTCAATGGAACAAAACTGTCCTTTGATATATTGAATAATTGATGTTGAAGATGAATACATTTTTGTTTCTGGCACAGATGCCATGAACCTTCCTGAATCCACTTCTCTTTTGGAAAGTCTACCCTTTTTCACTATCCTTGGGCTTCATACTTAAAACTGTGTGGGGAAGTCAGACCAAAAGCCTTCGTAATCTGCATACGTACAAAATGATTTAGGTTGATAAAACATGGCGTATTTACACTTTCACCCATTTTGTGTTGTATTTGGACTACTGTGCACATCCTCACCCCTGGTTGTGTTCTTTTTGATCACATTCCTAGCGTAAAGAACTCCAAAGCTAATGTTTTGGCCCGATTTCCACAAGCTTTCCAGAGCATTCTGAATGAGGACCAAGCCAGGTCTTATTGCTTAGGTCAGGAAAGATACAATTGCAGTACCAGAACAGAAATGGCAGTGGTGGGATTCGAACCCACGCCTCCTGAGAGACTGGAGCCTAAATCCAGCGCCTTAGACCACTCGGCCACACAACCTCCGTCTACCCGTTTCAGAGGATCAATTTATCGGCATTATGAGACGGCAAACGTATGACATGGCATCTCTTTGGTTGTGGCGTTGCAGGGAGAAGCCTGGATCGTTTGCTTGTCCTTTAGAAAACACTGGACAACGCAGTCCTCGTTAGTATAGTGGACAGTATCTCCGCCTGTCACGCGGAAGACCGGGGTTAGATTCCCTGACGGGGAGATGGTTTTGGTTCCTCTTATTTTCATCAGTGAACATCTTGTTCAACCTTGAGCAGTGACCACAGTATGCCTCTCTGAAAATTGTGAAGCGTGGACCCGGAGATACTGCACAGTCCTACAGATATCATAGTACTGTACTACCGTTTGTTGCATTCCTCGAAATCAGGATGCATAACAAGTTTTCAAAAAGGAAAAATTGTGTATTAGTGTAACAGTCAGCGTTCTGCGTTGTGTATTTTCTTAGTGAGGCACACACACCGGAGTTGAATCACGGGGATTTATTCACCTTTTTTTTGGAAAAAACAAAAACAGGGCGTCACACACAGTCCACGGCAAACGGAATCTCTCTCCACAGCTCCGAGCGTCAGTGCTCACTCAATTCAATTATACATGTTTAAATGTGGAAATGGAAATAATAATAATAAAGGTAAAAAAAAAGCATAATAGTCTCAAATAAATTAATTAAATAAAACACAGTATATAAAATATATACTTCAGCAAATAACAATATATATTAAGAAAAAGGATCCTTAAATGTGCAGCAATACACCTCATCTTTCCCACCCACATCAATTCTTTTTATATTTTTTATACAATAAACTAAGCCAAAAAAACTCATAACAGACGTACCTTTTTTTTTGGAAAAAACAAAAACAGGGCGTCACACACAGTCCACGGCAAACGGAATCTCTCTCCACTAAAGAATAAAGAAAAAAATACACACTCATATAAATGCTACAGCGGCACACAAGATGTCCACACAGACACACAGCAGAGCCCCTGACCCGTGCACAAACTCATGAGACAGGAGACCCCACAACAACTGCAGCTAGCAGTAAGCTAACCAAGCTAATCCACACATCCTTTAGCATACAAAAGTTCGTTTTTTTTTCAACAATTCAACAGCCATTCGGGAATTCAACACACATGCACACCAACAAGTCACAAAACAGTGTGCATTCCCACAAAACACTTTTAAAAACGACAACCAAAAAGTTTATAAAAAAAACAAAAGGAGAGAGACATAAACATGACTTACCAGCTCCGAGCGTCAGTGCTCACTGAAGCTGGTCACAAAGGTGCGACGCCAAATCACCCCCCAGGGAAACAAAAAGGTATGTAACGGAAAATAATAGAGTGGAACCTATTTACAATGAGAAACACTTTTGGGGAAGTTCACAACAAAAAATGATGTGAATAATTGAACAAAATTAAAATAAAATAAAATAAAATTTAGCTCGGCTACATTAGAGTCAGTGACTCAAATTCAGTATTGCGGATTGATTTGAAACCAAGAATATATGTAAAAGATTAGAAGGGATTTGAACCTTTTCTTACTGACAAATTTGTCAGCATTTCATCTTTTTAAGTCCACAGTGTCGGTACCTCTACTGTTGGAAGTGCAGTTCTGCGGAAGAAACAAACGCCTCTACTTTGGGGTGCATTAGTACTATTTGACAAGGACAAATTATTTTCGTCTCAGAAAACAGACAAGATTCTCACCAGGAAAACATAAGCGATGGTATTTAAATCTACACCTCCATAAAGCTAGGAAGCATGTACAGTTAGCAGAGTGGCGCAGCGGAAGCGTGCTGGGCCCATAACCCAGAGGTCGATAGATCGAAACTATCCTCTGCTATCTTGAGTGTTTTACGTGAAAGGTATCCGCTAAGTTCCACTTGGACTCTTTGTTTTCACATCATAAGAACACCCATTGTGCAGACTTCCACGCTGAAGAACAGTTGAACAATTTTCCTGTTGCCTTTTTTGAAAATGTCAATGTTAATGATTTGCATCCAATGAGCATAAACAAGAGAATCGTGGAAATCAATTGTAAATTGACTGCTCCCAGACAGGTTAGACCGTGTTTCCCTGACCGGGAATCGAACCCCGGCCGCGGCGGTGAAAGCGCCGAATCCTAGCCACTAGACCACCAGGGTGCTGCCAACTTACCCAGACTCTTTCCTCCTGCCTGCTTTTTTGACGGATGCACGAAGCACCCGTACCACGTCAGTTGTACAAAGTCAGAAATGTGTTTTGCAACGGTCATTGGTTGAAGTCTTTGAGCGGGAACTTTTGTGTCTTAGGAAACTGCTGCAGGAATATGGACTTGGAGGTGGAAAAAGTATACAACTCTAACAAGAGCGTACAGACGTTCCCTTCTCATGTGCTCTATTGACTCCTTGGTGTAGTCCGTGTTGAGGGTGAGGTTGTTGTTTCCACACAATGTCACCAGACAGGCCATCTCCCTCCTGTGTGTTGCTCCGTGCCGACCAGCGATACATGCTATCACTGCGGTGTGATCCGAATACAGGAACAAATACAAGTGGCCTGAGTGTCTAAGGTAGGGGCGCAGGTCGTCAAACGACAGGTTGACAAAAACATACATGTCCACCTTTTAACCATACCAAGTCAATGGAACAAAACTGTCCTTTGATATATTGAATAATTGATGTTGAAGATGAATACATTTTTGTTTTTGGCACAGATGCCATGAACCTTCCTGAATCCACTTCTCTTTTGGAAAGTCTACCCTTTTTCACTATCCTTGGGCTTCATCCTTAAAACTGTGTGGGGAAGTCAGACCAAAAGCCTTCGTAATCTGCATACGTACAAAATGATTTAGGTTGATAAAACATGGCATATTTACGCTTTCACCCATTTTGTGTTGTATTTGGACTACTGCGCACATCCTCACCCCTGGTTGTGTTCTTTTTGATCACATTCCTAGCGTAAAGAACTCCAAAGCTAATGTTTTGGCCCGATTTCCACAAGCTTTCCAGAGCATTCCAAATGAGGACCAAGCCAGGTCTTATTGCTTAGGTCAGGAAAGATACAATTGCAGTACCAGAACAGAAATGGCAGTGGTGGGATTCGAACCCACGCCTCCTGAGAGACTGGAGCCTAAATCCAGCGCCTTAGACCACTCGGCCACACAACCTCCGTCTACCCGTTTCAGAGGATCAATTTATCGGCATTATGAGACGGCAAACGTATGACTTGGCATCGCTTTGGTTGTGGCGTTGCAAGGACAAGCCTGGATCGTTTGCTTGTCCTTTAGAAAACACTGGACAAAGCAGTCCTCGTTAGTATAGTGGACAGTATCTCCGCCTGTCACGCGGAAGACCGGGGTTCGATTCCCTGACGGGGAGATGGTTTTGGTTCCTCTTATTTTCATCAGTGAACATCTTGTTCAACCTTGAGCAGTGACCACAGTATGCCTCTCTGATAATTGTGAAGCGTGGACCCGGAGATACTTTCATCTTTTTAAGTCCACAGTGTCGGTACCTCTACTGTTGGAAGTGCAGTTCTGCGGAAGAAACAAACGCCTCTACTTTGGGGTGCATTAGTACTATTTGACAAGGACAAATTATTTTCGTCTCAGAAAACAAACAAGATTCTCACCAGGAAAACATAAGCGATGGTATTTCAATCCACACCTCCATAAAGCTAGGAAGCATGTACAGTTAGCAGAGTGGCGCAGCGGAAGCGTGCTGGGCCCATAACCCAGAGGTCGATAGATCGAAACTATCCTCTGCTATCTTGAGTGTTTTACGTGAAAGGTATCCGCTAAGTTCCACCTGGACTCTTTGTTTTCACATCATAAGAACACCCATTGTGCAGACTTCCACGCTGAAGAACAGTTGAACAATTTTCCTGTTGCCTTTGTCAACGTTGCCAATGTCAATGTTAATGATTTGCATCCAATGAGCATAAACAAGAGAACTGTGGAAATCAATTGTAAATTGACTGCTCCCAGACCTGTTAGACCGTGTTTCCCTGACCGGGAATCGAACCCGGGCCGCGGCGGTGAGAGCGCCGAATCCTAGCCACTAGACCACCAGGGAGCTGAAAACTCACCCAGACTCTTGCCTCCTCCTGACTTGGCATCGCCTCCGTGCCGACCAGCGATACATGCTATCACTGCGGTGTGATCCGAATACAGGAACAAATACAAGTGGCCTGAGTGTCAAAGGTAGGGGCGCAGGTCTTCAAACGACAGGTTGACAAAAACATACATGTCCTCCTTTTAGCCATACCAAGTCAGTGGAACAAAACTGTCCTTTGATATATTGAATAATTGATGTTGAAGATGAATACATTTTTGTTTCTGGCACAGATGCCATGAACCTTCCTGAATCCACTTCTCTTTTGGAAAGTCTACCCTTTTTCACTATCCTTGGGCTTCGAACCCACGCCTCCTGAGAGACTGGAGCCTAAATCCAGCGCCTTAGACCACTCGGCCACACAACCTCCGTCTACCGGTTTCAGAGGATCAATTTATCGGCATTATGAGACGGCAAACGTATGACTTGGCATCTCTTTGGTTGTGGCGTTGCAGGGACAAGCCTGGATCGTTTGCTTGTCCTTTAGAAAACACTGGACAACGCAGTCCTCGTTAGTATAGTGGACAGTATCTCCGCCTGTCACGTGGAAGACCAGGGTTCGATTCCCTGACGGGGAGATGGTTTTGCTTCCTCTTATTTTCATCAGTAAACATCTTGTTCAACCTTGAGCAGTGACCACAGTATGCCTCTCTGAAAATTGTGAAGCGTGGACCCGGAGATACTGCACAGTCCTACAGATATCATAGTACTGTACTACCGTTTGTTGCATTCCTCGAAATCAGGATGCATAACAAGTTTTCAAAAATGATTTAGGTTGATAAAACATTGCGTATTTACACTTTCACCCATTTTGTGTTGTATTTGGACTACTGCGCACATCCTCACCCCTGGTTGTGTTCTTTTTGATCACATTCCTAGCGTAAAGAACTCCAAAGCTAATGTTTTGGCCCGATTTCCACAAGCTTTCCAGAGCATTCCAAATGAGGACCAAGCCAGGTCTTATTGCTTAGGTCAGGAAAGATACAATTGCAGTACCAGAACAGAAATGGCAGTGGTGGGATTCAAACCCACGCCTCCTGAGAGACTGGAGCCTAAATCCAGCGCCTTAGACCACTCGGCCACACAACCTCCGTCTACCCGTTTCAGAGGATCAATTTATCGGCATTATGAGACGGCAAACGTATGACATGGCATCTCTTTGGTTGTGGCGTTGCAGGGACAAGCCTGGATCGTTTGCTTGTCCTTTAGAAAACACTGGACAACGCAGTCCTCGTTAGTATAGTGGACAGTATCTCCGCCTGTCACGCGGAAGACCGCTTGACATCTTGTTCAACCTTGAGCAGTGACCACAGTATGCCTCTCTGATAATTGTGAAGCGTGGACCCGGAGATACTGCACAGTCCTACAGATATCATAGTACTGTACTACCGTTTGTAGCATTCCTCGAAATCAGGATGCATAACAAGTTTTCAAAAAGGAAAAATTGTGTATTAGAGTCAGTGACTCAAATTCAGTATTGCGGATTGATTTGAAACCAAGAATATATGTAAAAGATTAGAAGGGATTTGAACCTTTTCTTACTGCCAAATTTGTCAGCATTTCATCTTTTTAAGTCCACAGTGTCTGTACCTCTACTGTTGGAAGTGCAGTTCTGCGGAAGAAACAAACGCCTCTACTTTGGGGTGCATTAGTACTATTTGACAAGGACAAATTGTTTTTGGCTCAGAAAACAGACAAGATTCTCACCAGGAAAACATAAGCGATGGTATTTAAATCTACACCTCCATAAAGCTAGGAACCATGTACAGTTGGCAGAGTGGCGCAGCGAAAGCGTGCTGGGCCCATAACCCAGAGGTCGATAGATCGAAACTATCCTCTGCTATCTTGAGTGTTTTACGTGAAAGGTATCCGCTAATTTCCACTTGGACTCTTTGTTTTCACATCCTGCTGCGGCTCCTGATGTGGGCGTCCTCTTACACGCCTTCGTGTTCGTTTGTTGGCACGACGGAACCTTTCGTGTTCAGAAATGTTCGGACAGTCACGACTCCAGTGACCAGGCTGGTCACAGCCGAAACAGTGTCTACCCCAGACCGGCTTTGAAGCATCGTGTTGTCCACCACCCGAGTCCAACCGCACGTCTGTTGAGGATTCTTTCCTCCACCTGTTGGAACTCAAAAGCAAGGTCACCCACTGCTGAATATACCCTAGCTGATCTTTGACCTTTTGGTTCTTTTAACCTTTTATCTTCAGCGATCTGTAATTTAAGTAGTTGTTTCCTTGTTGCTCTGTCATTAGCCCTATTTTGCATGGGATGAATAAAATGTCCTGCCATATATTGTTTTTGGCACCTTGTATATCAGGGTTAACTTTGTCCAAAGTGTTTGGCCAAAGGTTCCCTCCCGGAGGTACAGGTGGGAAAGCAAGGTCAACAATGGCTTGCATGTATGCATCGGCAAGAGACTTATATTGTAGTATGTCCAAAGTGTTAATGTCATGTGTCAAAAATGTCTGCCGGAGAAAATGGTCAGACGTGTACAAGGGGTTAATTTTCGGAGGCAGGATTAATCTTAGAGGGGGCGTGTTAATACCTCCTTCTCTTGTCACTGGAGTAGGGGGCGGTGTCCTAGTCAAAGTCTGGGCGGGTCGTTTGAATTGTCTTGCGCATGCGCGGCAGACAAAAAACCAATTAGTTCATTCTGTCATTAATCATCGTTTCTTTTGCTGCATTTCGTTTTTCCACGTAATCCCCGTTTACTTTTATCATACGCCAAACTCTTAAATTCTCTCCCTGAGTGTTCCATTTTCACCAGCGCGCACACACACACACACACACACACAAACACACACACACTCAGCAGCACACACACACACGAGCACGCGTAAGCACTCCCGCACACACTCAGCAGCACACACACACACGAGCACGCGTAAGCACTCCCGCACACACACACTCACACTCAGCAGCACACTCTCTGCGTTTCACTTTACCATAAAACTTCCAGTTACTTTTTTTTAAAAAAAATTTTAATTTTACCAGACGTTTGAGTTCACGACTTTTCGAGTATTGTAAACTCCCTCTTAACCCTTTCAAGGAACGTTCTCCTTTTTTTTCCTCTACCTGCTAGTTCCATTGTCGACAACCGTCCATTCAATTGATCATTACACAGTAATGATTAATCACATTCCTCCCCCGCTGCCATCACATTTCTGTTTTTCACACTCCAAGGCCATGTGTCTATATTTTCTTAATTCTAGTGCCCTTATCGCACTGGGATCTTCCAACCCGGGAGTCTTTATTGTACCTTTTACAAATGGCCTCCAGCCTTTTCCGTACGTTTCAGTGCCCTATTATCGTCACTGGGATCTTGCAACCCGTACTCATTAAGGGACGACCAAATACCCAGGGTAAGCTACACCCAACTATTAGTTCACTCGTCAATGAAACTGCCCGTCACGGTAATCAAGACACAATGGCCTGAGTTGACCACTTATTTACAATTTTAATGCAATGGCAGGCTCGGCAAAAATGCAATCAATCTTTCAAAATCACCAATCTGTGCCTGGGATTAAAAAACAGTGTTTGACTTGCAGACTTCAGGACAGACTCCTAACGCAGATTTTATCTAAAAAGAAAGGTTCTGCTTACCTTGAATTCCGTCTATTTAATTTAATTCCGTCTACCCGTTTCAGAGGATCAATTTATCGGCATTATGAGACGGCAAACGTATGACATGGCATGGCTTTGGTTGTGGCGTTGCAGGGACAAGCCTGGATCGTTTGCTTGTCCTTTAGAAAACACTGGACAACGCAGTCCTCGTTAGTATAGTGGACAGTATCTCCGCCTGTCACGCGGAAGACCAGGGTTCGATTCCCTGACAGGGAGGTGGTTTTGGTTCCTCTTATTTTCATCAGTGAACATCTTGTTCAACCTTGAGCAGTGACCACAGTATGCCTCTCTGAAAATTGTGAAGCGTGTACTTGGAGATACTGCACAGTCCTACAGATATCATAGTACTGTACTATCGTTTGTTGCATTCCTCGAAATCAGGTTGCATAACAAGTTTTCTAAAAGGAAAAATTGTGTATTAGAGTCAGTGACTCAAATTCAGTATTGCGGATTGATTTGAAACCAAGAATATATGTAAAAGATTAGAAGGGATTTGAACCTTTTCTTACTGACAAATTTGTCAGCATTTAATCTTTTTAAGTCCACAGTGTCGGTACCTCTACTGTTGGAAGTGCAGTTCTGCGGAAGAAACAAACGCCTCTACTTTGGGGTGCATTAGTACTATTTGACAAGGACAAATTATTTTCGTCTCAGAAAACAGACAAGATTCTCACCAAGAAAACATAAGCGATGGTATTTCAATCTACACCTCCATAAAGCTAGGAAGCATTGTACAGTTAGCAGAGTGGCGCAGCGGAAGCGTGCTGGGCCCATAACCCAGAGGTCGATAGATCGAAACTATCCTCTGCTATCTTGAGTGTTTTACGTGAAAGGTATCCGCTAAGTTCCACTTGGACTCTTTCTTTTCACATCATGATAAGAACACCCATTGTGCAGACTTCCACGCTGAAGAACAGTTGAACAATTTTCCTGTTGCCTTTTTTGAAAATGTCAATGTTAATGATTTGCATCCAATGAGCATAAACAAGAGAATTGTGGAATTCAATTGTAAATTGACTGCTCCCAGACAGGTTAGACCGTGTTTCCCTGACCGGGAATCGAACCCCGGCCGCGGCGGTGAGAGCGCCGAAATCTAGCCACTAGGACACCAGGGAGCTGACAACTTACCCAGACATTTGCCTCCTGCCTGCTTTTTTGACGGATTCACGAAGCACCCGTACCATGTCAGTTGTACAAAGTCAGAAATGTGTTTTGCAACGGTCATTGGTTGAAGTCTTTGAGCGGGAACTTTTGTGTCTTAGGAAACTGCTGCAGGAATATGGACTTGGACGTGGAAAAAGTATACAACTCTAACAAGAGCGTACAGACGTTCCCTTCTCATGTGCTCTATTGTATCCTTGGTGTAGTCCGTGTTGAGGGTGAGGTTGCTGTTTCTACACAATGTCACCAGACAGGCCATCTCCCTCCTGCAAGTCGCTCCGTGCCGACCAGCGATACATGCTATCACTGCGGTGTGATCCGAATACAGGAACAAATACAAGTGGCCTGAGTGTCTAAGGTAGGGGCGCAGGTCTTCAAACGACAGGTTGACAAAAACATACATGTCCACCTTTTAGCCATACCAAGTCAATGGAACAAAACTGTCCTTTGATATATTGAATAATTGATGTTGAAGATGAAAACTTTTTTTTTTCTGGCACAGATGCCATGAACCTTCCTGAATCCACTTCTCTTTTGGAAAGTCTAACCTTTTTCACTATCCTTGGGCTTCATCCTTAAAACTGTGTGGGGAAGTCAGACCAAAAGCCTTTGTAATCTGCATACGTACAAAATGATTTAGGTTGATAAAACATGGCGTATTTACACTTTCACCCATTTTGTGTTGTATTTGGACTACTGCGCACATCCTCACCCCTGGTTGTGTTCTTTTTGATCACATTCCTAGCGTAAAGAACTCCAAAGCTAATGTTTTGGCCTGATTTCCACAAGCTTTCCAGAGCATTCCAAATGACGACCAAGCCAGGTCTTATTGCTTAGGTCAGGAAAGATACAATTGCAGTACCAGAACAGAAATGGCAGTGGTGGGATTCGAACCCACGCCTCCTGAGAGACTGGAGCCTAAATCCAGCGCCTTAGACCACTCGGCCACACAACCTCCGTCTACCCGTTTCAGAGGATCAATTTATCGGCATTATGAGACAGCAAACGTATGACATGGCATCTCTTTGGTTGTGGCGTTGCAGGAACAAGCCTGGATCGTTTGCTTGTCCTTTAGAAAACACTGGACAACGCAGTCCTCGTTAGTATAGTGGACAGTATCTCCGCCTGTCACGCGGAAGACCGGGGTTCGATTCCCTGACGGGGAGATGGTTTTGGTTCCTCTTATTTTCATCAGTGAACATCTTGTTCAACCTTGAGCAGTGTCGGTACCTCTACTGTTGGAAGTGCAGTTCTGCGGAAGAAACAAACGCCTCTACTTTGGGGTGCATTAGTACTATTTGACAAGGACAAATTATTTTCGTCTCAGAAAACAGACAAGATTCTCACCAGGAAAACATAAGCGATGGTATTTCAATCTACACCTCCATAAAGCTAGGAAGCACGTACAGTTAGCAGAGTGGCGCAGCGGAAGCGTGCTGGGCCCATAACCCTGAGGTCGATAGATCGAAACTATCCTCTGCTATCTTGAGTGTTTTACGTGAAAGGTGTCCGCTAAGTTCCACTTGGACTCTTTGTTTTCACATCATAAGAACACCCATTGTGCAGACTTCCACGCTGAAGAACAGTTGAACAATTTTCCTGTTGCCTTTTTTGAAAATGTCAATGTTAATGATTTGCATCCAATGAGCATAAACAAGAGAATTGTGGAAATCAATTGTAAATTGACTGCTCCCAGACAGGTTAGACCGTGTTTCCCTGACCGGGAATCGACCCCGGGCCGCGGCGGTGAGTGCGCCGAATCCTAGCCACTAGACCACCAGGGAGCTGACAACTTACCCAGACTCTTGCCTCCTGCCTGCTTTTTTGACGGATGCACGTAGCACCCGTACCATGTCAGTTGTACAAAGTCAGAAATGTGTTTTGCAACGGTCATTGGTTGAAGTCTTTGAGCGGGAACTTTTGTGTCTTAGGAAACGGCTGCAGGAATATGGACTTGGAGGTGGAAAAAGTATACAACTCTAACAAGAGCGTACAGACGTTCCCTTCTCATGTGCTCTATTGACTCATTGGTGTAGTCCGTGTTGAGGGTGAGGTTGTTGTTTCCACACAATGTCACCAGACAGGCCATCTCCCTCCTGCAAGTCGCTCCGTGCCGACCAGCGATACATGCTATCACTGCGGTGTGATCCGAATACAGGAACAAATACAAGTGGCCTGAGTGTCTAAGGTAGGGGCGCAGGTCTTCAAACGACGGGTTGACAAAAACATACATGTCCACCTTTTAGCCATACCAAGTCAATGGAACAAAACTGTCCTTTGATATATTGAATAATTGATGTTGAAGATGAATACATTTTTGTTTCTGGCACAGATGCCATGAACCTTCCTGAATCCACTTCTCTTTTGGAAAGTCTACCCTTTTTCACTATCCTTGGGCTTCATCCTTAAAACTGTGTGGGGAAGTCAGACCAAAAGCCTTTGTAATCTGCATACGTACAAAATGATTTAGGTTGATAAAACATTGCGTATTTACACTTTCACCCATTTTGTGTTGTATTTGGACTACTGCGCACATCCTCACCCCTGGTTGTGTTCTTTTTGATCACATTCCTAGCGTAAAGAATTCCAAAGATAATGTTTTGGCCCGATTTCCACAAGCTTTCCAGAGCATTCCAAATGAGGACCAAGCCAGGTCTTATTGCTTAGATCAGGAAAGATACAATTGCAGTACCAGAACAGAAATGGCAGTGGTGGGATTCGAACCCACGCCTCCTGAGAGACTGGAGCCTAAATCCAGCGCCTTAGACCACTCGGCCACACAACCTCCGTCTACCTGTTTGAGAGGATCAATTTATCTGCATTATGAGACGGCAAACGTATGACATGGCATCTCTTTGGTTGTGGCGTTGCAGGGACAAGCCTGGATCGTTTGCTTGTCCTTTAGAAAACACTGGACAACGCAGTCCTCGTTAGTATAGTGGACAGTATCTCCGCCTGTCACGCGGAAGACCAGGGTTCGATTCCCTGACGGGGAGATGGTTTTGGTTCCTCTTATTTTCATCAGTGAACATCTTGTTCAACCTTGAGCAGTGACCACAGTATGCCTCTCTGAAAATTGTGAAGCGTGGACCCGGAGATACTGCACAGTCCTACAGATATCATAGTACTGTACTACCGTTTGTTGCATTCCTCGAAATCAGGATGCATAACAAGTTTTCAAAAAGGAAAAATTGTGTATTAGAGTCAGTGACTCAAATTCAGTATTGCGGATTGATTTGAAACCAAGAATATATGTAAAAGATTAGAAGGGATTTGAACCTTTTCTTACTGCCAAATTTGTCAGCATTTCATCTTTTTAAGTCCACAGTGTCGGTACCTCTACTGTTGGAAGTGCAGTTCTGCGGAAGAAACAAACGCCTCTACTTTGGGGTGCATTAGTACTATTTGACAAGGACAAATTATTTTCGTCTCAGAAAACAGACAAGATTCTCACCAGGAAAACATAAGCGATGGTATTTAAATCTACACCTCCATAAAGCTAGGAAGCATGTACAGTTAGCAGAGTGGCGCAGCGGAAGCGTGCTGGGCCCATAACCCAGAGGTCGATAGATCGAAACTATCCTCTGCTATCTTGAGTGTTTTACGTGAAAGGTATCCGCTAAGTTCCACTTGGACTCTTTGTTTTCACATCATAAGAACACCCATTGTGCAGACTTCCACGCTGAAGAACAGTTGAACAATTTTCCTGTTGCCTTTTTTGAAAATGTCAATGTTAATGATTTGCATCCAATGAGCATAAACAAGAGAATCATGGAAATCAATTGTAAATTGACTGCTCCCAGACAGGTTGGACCGTGTTTCCCTGACCGGGAATCGAACCCGGGCCGCGGCGGTGAGAGCGCCGAATCCTAGCCACTAGACCACCAGGGAGCTGCCAACTTACCCAGACTCTTGCCTCCTGCCTGCTTTTTTGACGGATGCACGAAGCACCCGTACCACGTCAGTTGTACAAAGTCAGAAATGTGTTTTGCAACGGTCATTGGTTGAAGTCTTTGAGCGGGAACTTTTGTGTCTTAGGAAACTGCTGCAGGAATATGGACTTGGAGGTGGAAAAAGTATACAACTCTAACAAGTATGCCTCTCTGAAAATTGTGAAGCGTGGACCCGGAGATACTGCACAGTCCTACAGATATCATAGTACTGTACTACCGTTTGTTGCATTCCTCGAAATCAGGATGCATAACAAGTTTTCAAAAAGGAAAAATTGTGTATTAGAGTCAGTGACTCAAATTCAGTATTGCGGATTGACTTGAAACCAAGAATATATGTAAAAGATTAGAAGGGATTTGAACCTTTTCTTACTGCCAAATTTGTCAGCATTTCATCTTTTTAAGTCCACAGTGTCGGTACCTCTACTGTTGGAAGTGCAGTTCTGCGGAAGAAACAAACGCCTCTACTTTGGGGTGCATTAGTACTATTTGACAAGGACAAATTATTTTCGTCTCAGAAAACAGACAAGATTCTCACCAGGAAAACATAAGCGATGGTATTTAAATCTACACCTCCATAAAGCTAGGAAGCGTGTACAGTTAGCAGAGTGGCGCAGCGGAAGCGTGCTGGGCCCATAACCCAGAGGTCGATAGATCGAAACTATCCTCTGCTATCTTGAGTGTTTTACGTGAAAGGTATCCGCTAAGTTCCACTTGGACTCTTTGTTTTCACATCATAAGAACACCCATTGTGCAGACTTCCACGCTGAAGAACAGTTGAACAATTTTCCTGTTGCCTTTTTTGAAAATGTCAATGTTAATGATTTGCATCCAATGAGCATAAACAAGAGAATCGTGGAAATCAATTGTAAATTGACTGCTCCCAGACAGGTTAGACCGTGTTTCCCTGACCGGGAGTCGAACCCGGGCCGCGGCGGTGAGAGCGCCGAATCCTAGCCACTAGACCACCAGGGAGCTGCCAACATACCCAGACTCTTGCCTCCTGCCTGCTTTTTTGACGGATGCACGAAGCACCCGTACCACGTCAGTTGTACAAAGTCAGAAATGTGTTTTGCAACGGTCATTGGTTGAAGTCTTTGAGCGGGAACTTTTGTGTCTTAGGAAACTGCTGCAGGAATATGGACTTGGAGGTGGAAAAAGTATACAACTCTAACAAGAGCGTACAGACGTTCCTTCTCATGTGCTCTATTGACTCCTTGGTGTAGTCCGTGTTGAGGGTGAGGTTGTTGTTTCCACACAATGTCACCAGACAGGCCATCTCCCTCCTGTGTGTCGCTCCGTGCCGACCAGCAATACATGCTATCACTGCGGTGTGATCCGAATACAGGAACAAATACAAGTGGCCTGAGTGTCTAAGGTAGGGGCGCAGGTCTTCAAACGACAGGTTGACAAAAACATACATGTCCACCTTTTAGCCATACCAAGTCAATGGAACAAAACTGTCCTTTGATATATTGAATAATTGATGTTGAAGATGAATACATTTTTGTTTCTGGCACAGATGCCATGAACCTTCCTGAATCCACTTCTCTTTTGGAAAGTCTACCCTTTTTCACTATCCTTGGGCTTCATCCTTAAAACTGTGTGGGGAAGTCAGACCAAAAGCCTTTGTAATCTGCATACGTACAAAATGATTTAGGTTGATAAAACATTGCGTATTTACACTTTCACCCATTTTGTGTTGTATTTGGACTACTGCGCACATCCTCACCCCTGGTTGTGTTCTTTTTGATCACATTCCTAGCGTAAAGAACTCCAAAGCTAATGTTTTGGCCCGATTTCCACAAGCTTTCCAGAGCATTCCAAATGAGGACCAAGCCAGGTCTTATTGCTTAGATCAGGAAAGATACAATTGCAGTACCAGAACAGAAATGGCAGTGGTGGGATTCGAACCCACGCCTCCTGAGAGACTGGAGCCTAAATCCAGCGCCTTAGACCACTCGGCCACACAACCTCCGTCTACCCGTTTGAGAGGATCAATTTATCTGCATTATGAGACGGCAAACGTATGACATGGCATCTCTTTGGTTGTGGCGTTGCAGGGACAAGCCTGGATCGTTTGCTTGTCCTTTAGAAAACACTGGACAACGCAGTCCTCGTTAGTATAGTGGACAGTATCTCCGCCTGTCACGCGGAAGACCAGGGTTCGATTCCCTGACGGAGAGATGGTTTTGGTTCCTCTTATTTTCATCAGTGAACATCTTGTTCAACCTTGAGCAGTGACCACAGTATGCCTCTCTGAAAATTGTGAAGCGTGGACCCGGAGATACTGCACAGTCCTACAGATATCATAGTACTGTACTACCGTTTGTTGCATTCCTCGAAATCAGGATGCATAACAAGTTTTCAAAAAGGAAAAATTGTGTATTAGAGTCAGTGACTCAAATTCAGTATTGCGGATTGATTTGAAACCAAGAATATATGTAAAAGATTAGAAGGGATTTGAACCTTTTCTTACTGCCAAATTTGTCAGCATTTCATCTTTTTAAGTCCACAGTGTCGGTACCTCTACTGTTGGAAGTGCAGTTCTGCGGAAGAAACAAACGCCTCTACTTTGGGGTGCATTAGTACTATTTGACAAGGACAAATTATTTTCGTCTCAGAAAACAGACAAGATTCTCACCAGGAAAACATAAGCGATGGTATTTAAATCTACACCTCCATAAAGCTAGGAAGCATGTACAGTTAGCAGAGTGGCGCAGCGGAAGCGTGCTGGGCCCATAACCCAGAGGTCGATAGATCGAAACTATCCTCTGCTATCTTGAGTGTTTTACGTGAAAGGTATCCGCTAAGTTCCACTTGGACTCTTTGTTTTCACATCATAAGAACACCCATTGTGCAGACTTCCACGCTGAAGAACAGTTGAACAATTTTCCTGTTGCCTTTTTTGAAAATGTCAATGTTAATGATTTGCATCCAATGAGCATAAACAAGAGAATCGTGGAAATCAATTGTAAATTGACTGCTCCCAGACAGGTTAGACCGTGTTTCCCTGACCGGGAATCGAACCCGGGCCACGGCAGTGAGAGCGCCGAATCCTAGCCACTAGACCACCAGGGAGCTGCCAACTTACCCAGACTCTTGCCTCCTGCCTGCTTTTTTGACGGATGCACGAAGCACCCGTACCACGTCAGTTGTACAAAGTCAGAAATGTGTTTTGCAACGGTCATTGGTTGAAGTCTTTGAGCGGGAACTTTTGTGTCTTAGGAAACTGCTGCAGGAATATGGACTTGGAGGTGGAAAAAGTATACAACTCTAACAAGAGCGTACAGACGTTCCCTTCTCATGTGCTCTATTGACTCCTTGGTGTAGTCCGTGTTGAGGGTGAGGTTGTTGTTTCCACACAATTTCACCAGACAGGCCATCTCCCTCCTGTGTGTCGCTCCGTGCCGACCAGCGATACATGCTATCACTGCGGTGTGATCCGAATACAGGAACAAATACAAGTGGCCTGAGTGTCTAAGGTAGGGGCGCAGGTCGTCAAACGACAGGTTGACCAAAACATACATGTCCACCTTTTAGCCATACCAAGTCAATGGAACAAAACTGTCCTTTGATATATTGAATAATTGATGTTGAAGATGAATACATTTTTGTTTCTGGCACAGATGCCATGAACCTTCCTGAATCCACTTCTCTTTTGGAAAGTCTACCCTTTTTCACTATCCTTGGGCTTCATCCTTAAAACTGTGTGGGGAAGTCAGACCAAAAGCCTTCGTAATCTGCATACGTACAAAATGATTTAGGTTGATAAAACATTGTGTATTTACGCTTTCACCCATTTTGTGTTGTATTTGGACTACTGCGCACATCCTCACCCCTGGTTGTGTTCTTTTTGATCACATTCCTAGCGTAAAGAACTCCAAAGCTAATGTTTTGGCCCGATTTCCACAAGCTTTCCAAATGAGGACCAAGGCAGGTCTTATTGCTTAGGTCAGGAAAGATACAATTGCAGTACCAGAACATAAATGGCAGTGGTGGGATTCGAACCCACGCCTCCTGAGAGACTGGAGCCTAAATCCAGCGCCTTAGACCACTCGGCCACACAACCTCCGTCTACCCGTTTCAGAGGATCAATTTATCGGCATTATGAGACGGCAAACGTATGACTTGGCATCTCTTTGGTTGTGGCGTTGCAGGGACAAGCCTGGATCGTTTGCTTGTCCTTTAGAAAACATTGGACAACGCAGTCCTCGTTAGTATAGTGGACAGTATCTCCGCCTGTCACGCGGAAGACCGGGGTTCGATTCCCTGACGGGGAGATGGTTTTGGTTCCTCTTATTTTCATCAGTGAACATCTTGTTCAACCTTGAGCAGTGACCACAGTATGCCTCTCTGAAAATTGTGAAGCGTGGACCCGGAGATACTGCACAGTCCTACAGATATCATAGTACTGTACTACCGTTTGTTGCATTCCTCGAAATCAGGATGCATAACAAGTTTTCAAAAAGGAAAAATTGTGTATTAGAGTCAGTGACTCAAATTCAGTATTGCGGATTGATTTGAAACCAAGAATATATGTAAAAGATTAGAAGGGATTTGAACCTTTTCTTACTGCCAAATTTGTCAGTATTTCATCTTTTTAAGTCCACAGTGTCGGTACCTCTACTGTTGGAAGTGCAGTTCTGCGGAAGAAACAAACGCCTCTACTTTGGGGTGCATTAGTACTATTTGACAAGGACAAATTATTTTCGTCTCAGAAAACAGACAAGATTCTCACCAGGAAAACATAAGCGATGGTATTTAAATCTACACCTCCATAAAGCTAGGAAGCATGTACAGTTAGCAGAGTGGCGCAGCGGAAGCGTGCTGGGCCCATAACCCAGAGGTCGATAGATCGAAACTATCCTCTGCTATCTTGAGTGTTTTACGTGAAAGGTATCCGCTAAGTTCCACTTGGACTCTTTGTTTTCACATCATAAGAACACCCATTGTGCAGACTTCCACGCTGAAGAACAGTTGAACAATTTTCCTGTTGCCTTTTTTGAAAATGTCAATGTTAATGATTTGCATCCAATGAGCATAAACAAGAGAATCATGGAAATCAATTGTAAATTGACTGCTCCCAGACAGGTTGGACCGTGTTTCCCTGACCGGGAATCGAACCCGGGCCGCGGCGGTGAGAGCGCCGAATCCTAGCCACTAGACCACCAGGGAGCTGCCAACTTACCCAGACTCTTGCCTCCTGCCTGCTTTTTTGACGGATGCACGAAGCACCCGTACCACGTCAGTTGTACAAAGTCAGAAATGTGTTTTGCAACGGTCATTGGTTGAAGTCTTTGAGCGGGAACTTTTGTGTCTTAGGAAACTGCTGCAGGAATATGGACTTGGAGGTGGAAAAAGTATACAACTCTAACAAGAGCGTACAGACGTTCCCTTCTCATGTGCTCTATTGACTCCTTGGTGTAGTCCGTGTTGAGGGTGAGGTTGTTGTTTCCACACAATGTCACCAGACAGGCCATCTCCCTCCTGTGTGTCGCTCCGTGCCGACCAGCGATACATGCTATCACTGCGGTGTGATCCGAATACAGGAACAAATACAAGTGGCCTGAGTGTCTAAGGTAGGGGCGCAGGTCTTCAAACGACAGGTTGACAAAAACATACATGTCCACCTTTTAGCCATACCAAGTCAATGGAACAAAACTGTCCTTTGATATATTGAATAATTGATGTTGAAGATGAATACATTTTTGTTTCTGGCACAGATGCCATGAACCTTCCTGAATCCACTTCTCTTTTGGAAAGTCTACCCTTTTTCACTATCCTTGGGCTTCATCCTTAAAACTGTGTGGGGAAGTCAGACCAAAAGCCTTTGTAATCTGCATACGTACAAAATGATTTAGGTTGATAAAACATTGCGTATTTACACTTTCACCCATTTTGTGTTGTATTTGGACTACTGCGCACATCCTCACCCCTGGTTGTGTTCTTTTTGATCACATTCCTAGCGTAAAGAACTCCAAAGCTAATGTTTTGGCCCGATTTCCACAAGCTTTCCAGAGCATTCCAAATGAGGACCAAGCCAGGTCTTATTGCTTAGATCAGGAAAGATACAATTGCAGTACCAGAACAGAAATGGCAGTGGTGGGATTCGAACCCACGCCTCCTGAGAGACTGGAGCCTAAATCCAGCGCCTTAGACCACTCGGCCACACAACCTCCGTCTACCCGTTTGAGAGGATCAATTTATCGGCATTATGAGACGGCAAACGTATGACATGGCATCTCTTTGGTTGTGGCGTTGCAGGGACAAGCCTGGATCGTTTGCTTGTCCTTTAGAAAACACTGGACAACGCAGTCCTCGTTAGTATAGTGGACAGTATCTCCGCCTGTCACGCGGAAGACCAGGGTTCGATTCCCTGACGGGGAGATGGTTTTGGTTCCTCTTATTTTCATCAGTGAACATCTTGTTCAACCTTGAGCAGTGACCACAGTATGCCTCTCTGAAAATTGTGAAGCGTGGACCCGGAGATACTGCACAGTCCTACAGATATCATAGTACTGTACTACCGTTTGTTGCATTCCTCGAAATCAGGATGCATAACAAGTTTTCAAAAAGGAAAAGTTGTGTATTAGAGTCAGTGACTCAAATTCAGTATTGCGGATTGATTTGAAACCAAGAATATATGTAAAAGATTAGAAGGGATTTGAACCTTTTCTTACTGCCAAATTTGTCAGCATTTCATCTTTTTAAGTCCACAGTGTCGGTACCTCTAGTGTTGGAAGTGCAGTTCTGCGGAAGAAGCAAACGCCTCTACTTTGGGGTGCATTAGTACTATTTGACAAGGACAAATTATTTTCGTCTCAGAAAACAGACAAGATTCTCACCAGGAAAACATAAGCGATGGTATTTAAATCTACACCTCCATAAAGCTAGGAAGCATGTACAGTTAGCAGAGTGGCGCAGCGGAAGCGTGCTGGGCCCATAACCCAGAGGTCGATAGATCGAAACTATCCTCTGCTATCTTGAGTGTTTTACGTGAAAGGTATCCGCTAAGTTCCACTTGGACTCTTTGTTTTCACATCATAAGAACACCCATTGTGCAGACTTCCACGCTGAAGAACAGTTGAACAATTTTCCTGTTGCCTTTTTTGAAAATGTCAATGTTAATGATTTGCATCCAATGAGCATAAACAAGAGAATCGTGGAAATCAATTGTAAATTGACTGCTCCCAGACAGGTTAGACCGTGTTTCCCTGACCGGGAATCGAACCCGGGCCGCGGCGGTGAGAGCGCCGAATCCTAGCCACTAGACCACCAGGGAGCTGCCAACTTACCCAGACTCTTGCCTCCTGCCTGCTTTTTTGACGGATGCACGAAGCACCCGTACCACGTCAGTTGTACAAAGTCAGAAATGTGTTTTGCAACGGTCATTGGTTGAAGTCTTTGAGCGGGAACTTTTGTGTCTTAGGAAACTGCTGCAGGAATATGGACTTGGAGGTGGAAAAAGTATACAACTCTAACAAGAGCGTACAGACGTTCCCTTCTCATGTGCTCTATTGACTCCTTGTTGTAGTCCGTGTTGAGGGTGAGGTTGTTGTTTCCACACAATGTCACCAGACAGGCCATCTCCCTCCTGCAAGTCGCTCCGTGCCGACCAGCGATACATGCTATCACTGCGGTGTGATCCGAATACAGGAACAAATACAAGTGGCCTGAGTGTCTAAGGTAGGGGCACAGGTCTTCAAACGACAGGTTGACAAAAACATACATGTCCTCCTTTTAGCCATACCAAGTCATTGGAACAAAACTGTCCTTTGATGTATTGAATAATTGATGTTGAAGATGAATACATTTTTGTTTCTGGCACAGATGCCATGAACCTTCCTGAATCCACTTCTCTTTTGGAAAGTCTACCCTTTTTCACTATCCTTGGGCTTCATCCTTAAAACTGTGTGGGGAAGTCAGACCAAAAGCCTTCGTAATCTGCATACGTACAAAATGATTTAGGTTGATAAAACATGGCATATTTACACTTTCACCCATTTTGTGTTGTATTTGGACTACTGCTCACATCCTCACCCCTGGTTGTGTTCTTTTTGATCACATTCCTAGCGTAAAGAACTCCAAGGCTAATGTTTTGGCCCGATTTCCACAAGCTTTCCAGAGCATTCCAAATGAGGACCAAGCCAGGTCTTATTGCTTAGGTCAGGAAAGATACAATTGCAGTACCAGAACAGAAATGGCAGTGGTGGGATTCGAACCCACGCCTCCTGAGAGACTGGAGCCTAAATCCAGCGCCTTAAACCACTCGGCCACACAAACTCCGTCTACCCGTTTCAGAGGATCAATTTATCGGCATTATGAGACGGCAAACATATGACTTGGCATCGCTTTGGTTGTGGCGTTGCAGGGACAAGCCTGGATCGTTTGCTTGTCCTTTAGAAAACACTGGACAACGCAGTCCTCGTTAGTATAGTGGACAGTATCTCCGCCTGTCACGTGAAGACCAGGGTTCGATTCCCTGACGGGGAGGTGGTTTTGGTTCCTCTTATTTTCATCAGTGAACATCTTGTTCAACCTTGAGCAGTGACCACAGTATGCCTCTCTGATAATTGTGAAGCGTGTACTTGGAGATACTGCACAGTCCTACAGATATCATAGTACTGTACTATCGTTTGTTGCATTCCTCGAAATCAGGTTGCATAACAAGTTTTCTAAAAGGAAAAATTGTGTATTAGAGTCTGTGACTCAAATTCAGTATTGCGGATTGATTTGAAACCAAGAATATATGTAAAAGATTAGAAGGGATTTGAACCTTTTCTTACTGACAAATTTGTCAGCATTTAATCTTTTTAAGTCCACAGTGTCGGTACCTCTACTGTTGGAAGTGCAGTTCTGCGGAAGAAACAAACGCCTCTACTTTGGGGTGCATTAGTACTATTTGACAAGGACAAATTATTTTCGTCTCAGAAAACAGACAAGATTCTCACCAAGAAAACATAAGCGATGGTATTTCAATCTACACCTCCATAAAGCTAGGAAGCATGTACAGTTAGCAGAGTGGCGCAGCGGAAGCGTGCTGGGCCCATAACCCAGAGGTCGATAGATCGAAACTATCCTCTGCTATCTTGAGTGTTTTACGTGAAAGGTATCCGCTAAGTTCCACTTGGACTCTTTCTTTTCACATCATGATAAGAACACCCATTGTGCAGACTTCCACGCTGAAGAACAGTTGAACAATTTTCCTGTTGCCTTTTTTGAAAATGTCAATGTTAATGATTTGCATCCAATGAGCATAAACAAGAGAATTGTGGAATTCAATTGTAAATTGACTGCTCCCAGACAGGTTAGACCGTGTTTCCCTGACCGGGAATCGAACCCCGGCCGCGGCGGTGAGAGCGCCGAAATCTAGCCACTAGGACACCAGGGAGCTGACAACTTACCCAGACATTTGCCTCCTGCCTGCTTTTTTGACGGATGCACGAAGCACCCGTACCATGTCAGTTGTACAAAGTCAGAAATGTGTTTTGCAACGGTCATTGGTTGAAGTCTTTGAGCGGGAACTTTTGTGTCTTAGGAAACTGCTGCAGGAATATGGACTTGGACGTGGAAAAAGTATACAACTCTAACAAGAGCGTACAGACGTTCCCTTCTCATGTGCTCTATTGTATCCTTGGTGTAGTCCGTGTTGAGGGTGAGGTTGTTGTTTCCACACAATGTCACCAGACAGGCCATCTCCCTCCTGCAAGTCGCTCCGTGCCGACCAGCGATACATGCTATCACTGCGGTGTGATCCGAATACAGGAACAAATACAAGTGGCCTGAGTGTCTAAGGTAGGGGCGCAGGTCTTCAAACGACAGGTTGACAAAAACATACATGTCCACCTTTTAGCCATACCAAGTCAATGGAACAAAACTGTCCTTTGATATATTGAATAATTGATGTTGAAGATGAAAACTTTTTTTTTTCTGGCACAGATGCCATGAACCTTCCTGAATCCACTTCTCTTTTGGAAAGTCTAACCTTTTTCACTATCCTTGGGCTTCATCCTTAAAACTGTGTGGGGAAGTCAGACCAAAAGCCTTTGTAATCTGCATACGTACAAAATGATTTAGATTGATAAAACATGGCGTATTTACACTTTCACCCATTTTGTGTTGTATTTGGACTACTGCGCACATCCTCACCCCTGGTTGTGTTCTTTTTGATCACATTCCTAGCGTAAAGAACTCCAAAGCTAATGTTTTGGCCTGATTTCCACAAGCTTTCCAGAGCATTCCAAATGACGACCAAGCCAGGTCTTATTGCTTGGGTCAGGAAAGATACAATTGCAGTACCAGAACAGAAATGGCAGTGGTGGGATTCGAACCCACGCCTCCTGAGAGACTGGAGCCTAAATCCAGCGCCTTAGACCACTCGGCCACACAACCTCCGTCTACCCGTTTCAGAGGATCAATTTATCGGCATTATGAGACAGCAAACGTATGACATGGCATCTCTTTGGTTGTGGCGTTGCAGGAACAAGCCTGGATCGTTTGCTTGTCCTTTAGAAAACACTGGACAACGCAGTCCTCGTTAGTATAGTGGACAGTATCTCCGCCTGTCACGCGGAAGACCGGGGTTCGATTCCCTGACGGGGAGATGGTTTTGGTTCCTCTTATTTTCATCAGTGAACATCTTGTTCAACCTTGAGCAGTGTCGGTACCTCTACTGTTGGAAGTGCAGTTCTGCGGAAGAAACAAACGCCTCTACTTTGGGGTGCATTAGTACTATTTGACAAGGACAAATTCTTTTCGTCTCAGAAAACAGACAAGATTCTCACCAGGAAAACATAAGCGATGGTATTTCAATCTACACCTCCATAAAGATAGGAAGCATGTACAGTTGGCAGAGTGGCGCAGCGAAAGCGTGCTGGGCCCATAACCCAGAGGTCGATAGATCGAAACTATCCTCTGCTATCTTGAGTGTTTTACGTGAAAGGTGTCCGCTAAGTTCCACTTGGACTCTTTGTTTTCACATCATAAGAACACCCATTGTGCAGACTTCCACGCTGAAGAACAGTTGAACAATTTTCCTGTTGCCTTTTTTGAAAATTTCAATGTTAATGATTTGCATCCAATGAGCATAAACAAGAGAATTGTGGAAATCAATTGTAAATTGACCGCTCCCAGACAGGTTAGACCGTGTTTCCCTGACCGGGAATCGAACCCGGGCCGCGGCGGTGAGAGCGCCGAATCCTAGCCACTAGACCACCAGGGAGCTGACAACTCACCCAGACTCTTGCCTCCTGCCTGCTTTTTTGACGGATGCACGAAGCACCCGTACCATGTCAGTTGTACAAAGTCAGAAATGTGTTTTGCAACGGTCATTGGTTGAAGTCTTTGAGCGGGAACTTTTGTGTCTTAGGAAACTGCTGCAGGAATATGGACTTGGAGGTGGAAAAAGTATACAACTCTAACAAGAGCGTACAGACGTTCCCTTCTCATGTGCTCTATTGACTCCTTGGTGTAGTCCGTGTTGAGGGTGAGGTTGTTGTTTCCACACAATGTCACCAGACAGGCCATCTCCCTCCTGCAAGTCGCTCCGTGCCGACCAGCGATACATGCTATCACTGCGGTGTGATCCGAATACAGGAACAAATACAAGTGGCCTGAGTGTTTAAGGTAGGGGCGCAGGTCGTCAAACGACAGGTTGACCAAAACATACATGTCCACCTTTTAGCCATACCAAGTCAATGGAACAAAACTGTCCTTTGATATATTGAATAATTGATGTTGAAGATGAATACATTTTTGTTTCTGGCACAGATGCCATGAACCTTCCTGAATCCACTTCTCTTTTGGAAAGTCTACCCTTTTTCACTATCCTTGGGCTTCATCCTTAAAACTGTGTGGGGAAGTCAGACCAAAAGCCTTCGTAATCTGCATACGTACAAAATGATTTAGGTTGATAAAACATGGCGTATTTACGCTTTCACCCATTTTGTGTTGTATTTGGACTACTGCGCACATCCTCACCCCTGGTTGTGTTCTTTTTGATCACATTCCTAGCGTAAAGAACTCCAAAGCTAATGTTTTGGCCCGATTTCCACAAGCTTTCCAGAGCATTCCAAATGAGGACCAAGCCAGGTCTTATTGCTTAGGTCAGGAAAGATACAATTGCAGTACCAGAACATAAATGGCAGTGGTGGGATTCGAACCCACGCCTCCTGAGAGACTGGAGCCTAAATCCAGCGCCTTAGACCACTCGGCCACACAACCTCCGTCTACCCGTTTCAGAGGATCAATTTATCGGCATTATGAGACGGCAAACGTATGACTTGGCATCGCTTTGGTTGTGGCGTTGCAAGGACAAGTCTGGATCGTTTGCTTGTCCTTTAGAAAACACTGGACAAAGCAGTCCTTGTTAGTATAGTGGATAGTATCTCCGCCTGTCACGCGGAAGACCGGGGTTCGATTCCCTGACGGGGAGATGGTTTTTGGTTCCTCTTATTTTCATCAGTGAACATCTTGTTCAACCTTGAGCAGTGACCACAGTATGCCTCTCTGAAAATTGTGAAGCGTGGACCCGGAGATACTGCACAGTCCTACAGATATCATAGTACTGTACTACCGTTTGTTGCATTCCTCGAAATCAGGATGCATAACAAGTTTTCAAAAAGGAAAAATTGTGTATTAGAGTCAGTGACTCAAATTCAGTATTGCGGATTGATTTGAAACCAAGAATATATGTAAAAGATTAGAAGGGATTTGAACCTTTTCTTACTGCCAAATTTGTCAGCATTTCATCTTTTTAAGTCCACAGTGTCGGTACCTCTACTGTTGGAAGTGCAGTTCTGCGGAAGAAACAAATGCCTCTACTTTGGGGTGCATTAGTACTATTTGACAAGGACAAATTATTTTCGTCTCAGAAAACAGACAAGATTCTCACCAGGAAAACATAAGCGATGGTATTTAAATCTACACCTCCATAAAGCTAGGAAGCATGTAGTTAGCAGAGTGGCGCAGCGGAAGCGTGCTGGGCCCATAACCCAGAGGTCGATAGATCGAAACTATCCTCTGCTATCTTGAGTGTTTTACGTGAAAGGTATCCGCTAAGTTCCACTTGGACTCTTTGTTTTCACATCATAAGAACACCCATTGTGCAGAATTCCACGCTGAAGAACAGTTGAACAATTTTCCTGTTGCCTTTTTTGAAAATGTCAATGTTAATGATTTGCATCCAATGAGCATAAACAAGAGAATCGTGGAAATCAATTGTAAATTGACTGCTCCCAGACAGGTTAGACTGTGTTTCCCTGACCGGGAATCGAATATTTAAGGATTAAGAGTTTAAATAAAACCATCAAAAGCAATCTGCTTTTGTATAAAGTTAAGTTAAGTTAAATGGAATTATTAGTATTATTATTATTATTTATCTTACGGTATATCAAAAATAATATTGAGCAAAATTTAACTGAAATATTGTCGATGTGGCCCTCCAGCAGTGCTCGGGTTGCTCAAGCGGCCCCCGGTAAAAATTAATTGCCCACCCCTGGACTCTAGAGCCTCCAGCGAACGATAGTCTAAGGCAGGAAGTGTCCAAAGTGCGGCCCGGGGGCCATTTGCAGCCCGCAGGTAATTTTTTGACGGCCCCACGGCACATTCTAAAAATACGATTAAAAAAAATAAAAAACATAAAAAGTGGTATAAAAGAGCAAACAGGTGAAATGTAACAAGAGAATGTTGCAATGTTGACTCTAGTAACACAAAGCTGTCACGCAGGCTGTTTCTTTCTCTAAAAAATAATAATGAATAAAAAACAATGTTATTATGAATTATTTACCTATTCAAGGCTCCAATTACGTCACATTAAATATTCCACTTTGAAATATTTTTGGGGGAAAGTGTTGCATATTTTGTGTTTGACATATAAAGTTTTTTTTTTTTTTTTTTTAAAGAAGGGCCTAAAACGAACAAACAAGAAACATAAACAACAATAAAAGTTATAATTGACGGATAGATCTGAAGTTGATCTCGAGACCATTGTGTTAAAAGTTTTTTTTTAAATTACAATTTATTTTTAACACTTTACTGAGCAGGACCCTTTTGGATCCCCAATAATTTTAGTGGGACTTTTTTTTTTTAAGTGTCATTGCTCAAAAAATAATAATAAATTAAAATCAATGTTGTTATGAGTTATGTTATGAGCTGCAATTATTATATAATATGAAATATTCCACTTTAAAATTTTATTGGGGGAAAATGTTTTGTTTTTTCCATAAAAAACAGGGTTTTCTTTGACAAAAAGGTCATACAACTTTAATCTTAAAATTAAAAAAAAAAAAAAATTATATATATATATATATATATATATATATATATATATATATATATATATATATATATATATATATATATATATATATATATATATATATATATATATATATATATATATATATATTGACAGATAGACCTAATGTTGATCTAGAGATTTAAACTTTGAATAATAATAATACTAAATAATGACACATTTTTTTTATTTTTTTTTACCTAAACCCTTTGGGGTCCCCGGGATCAAGCCTGAGTGGAGGCCTAAATGTATATTTTTTATACATATATTGTATTGGTTTTTAAAATACATAATATCAATATGGCCCCCACTTGCTTTGATTTTTCAGTGTGCGGCCCTCAGTGGAAAAAGTTTGAACGCCCCTGGTCTAAGGGGATCTATGATGAAGTTCGTCTTTTTTTTTTTTTACTTATAAATGTTTTCGCAATGTTGGATAGTCGTGTTAAACAGTGCCACATCGCCAAATCATAAGTTTAATGCTTTTTGACGTGAGCTTGCACACAGTTTTAGATGCCTTTATTCGCTGTGTTTTGCAGTCTGGGCACGTTGTGACGTCACAACAAGGTGGACGTACTTATTTTGACATTACAGTAAGTCAAGCTCTCAGCTAGAGGGGGAGGAGCTCTGCTTCAGACTGTGAGGAAGCACACCTAATTGTGGCATGCGCATTACAACTCTGACGTGCAACATGCAGTGACATTCATGCTGCTAAAAAGAGCTGTTTTTTGTAGAGTCTGAATTGATCGGTAAGTGTGGGTCCTTGTCTGGAAAAAAAAAAGGATGACTTTGAGATGTATATTTAAACAATGTACATTTTCAAAAAATAATTAATGATGCTTTTGGAGAGGGTGGAGCATGGTTTCATTTGCAATCTGCAATCTTGCAAACAGCCTAAAAAAAAACAGGTTTTTAATGTGACTGTGGAGAAAATTGTATGCAAAATTTACTGCAAAGCATATCCAAATACATAGTATCTAGACCACAGGGATGTTTTTTTAAATGTACATTAAATTCAACATAGGTCTCCTCTTTGTGTATCTGTTACACACACCCTCCCTCCACCCTAATCTCATCCGGGTCACGGCAGCAATTTAAAAACCAGGAAATGTGTGTCAATAAGGCATTTTGTCATTTTTGCTGAGTGTATTTCAATTTTGACAGAAAAAAATTGTACAGCATGCAACTTTTATTTGATGCAAAAAGCTATATCAAACATTTTTTTGTCAGTGAAATGCTTTTTTAAATTGATTTTAACAATAGCTACCTGATCTGAACCAAAATTGATCCCCAGCAACTCTTCGAAGCATCAAACAGGTTTATACAGTATGTAGTTATAGTGTACTGTATATATATTTTCTCATTCTGTTTTGCACACTCTTGGAGTCAAAATGTGCAGTCATGTACATAGTGTCATGTACATAGTGTATATACTTGACATGTATACTGTGTATATGAACATAATTTCTCAATTTTTTTTAACGTAATTCTTTATATACATGTTACAGGTTATATATCTTTTATTATTGAATGTATCAAATGTGATGAATATTTAATGGGCCACAATGGAAACAAGCATTTTGGCTATTTGTGCCATCCATTTGCCTTTTTAAAGCATTACATGGATTCAAATCTTTAAGATGTCAATAAACTTATCAATCAATCAATCAATAGCTGAACTTTATAATCTGCATGTCAACATGATTTCTGATTGCAAAGCAATTTGCCATCAGTGTGTTAGCAATGAAAGGGAAAATTGTGTAAAAATATATGGCGATTATACATGTATGTGTTTTCCGTTTTTCAGCAATCCTCTGTAGGGGTTGCTGTTGGCAGGAGCTCTGTGCTCTTGTGTCATCCTTTTGTGTTCCTTTCCCTTTTGTTTTCATGTGTTTTTTTGTTTTTTTTGCCTTTTGATTAGGGAATTTTGGGGGTTGTGCGACAAGGAGTGGCACTTTCGTGACTTCTGCGGTGCTTTTTTGTGGGCTTCATGGTTCTGCCTCCCGGGAGCCTTTTGGCCGTGGGGACCAGCTGCTGGGTCTCTGCCACACCGTAGTCCGTTTGGAGAGACTGTAGGAGAGGAGATGCGGATGAGGAGACAGGGCTGCGGAGCTGACGCTAGGCGCCGGGACAGACAGGCTTTACGGTGTCTTGACTGAATGAGCAGGTATCGGGACGTATCCTCGTTCATCCATGCGGACTGAACACTGGCCGAGAGTTGGTGGGCAGCCGAGGGTAGAGTCGGCTCTCTTGGTTGCTTTGTTGGGTCTGCTCCTGTCTCTGGCCATGCTCCCCGCACCCCAGCAGACGATGGCGTGACACCGCAGAGGCCACCACAGTGTGTGTGGGTGTTGAAATTATGTTTTTGTTTGGTTGCTTGTTTGCGCGTGGTGCAATCGTGTGTGTGCAATATATATTATTGGTTGATTATTTTTTTTGTTGTTTTACTTTTGTGACTGTGTGTAGAAATGGCACTGCTGGAGTGGCAGCTGGTTGCATCAGCGCTGCTCTTTTAATGTCTTTAAGGGCCTACTGAAACCCACTACTACCGACCACGCAGTCTGATAGTTTATATATCAATGACGAAATCTTAACATTGCAACACATGCCAATACGGCTGGGTTAACTTATAAAGTGCAATTTTTAATTTCCCGCTAAACTTCCGGTTGGAAACGTCTATGTATGATGCGTATGCGCGTGACGTCACGACGGCAACGGAAGTATTCGTACCCAATGTGTCACCATACAAACTGCTCTGTTTTCATCAAACAATTCCACAGTATTCTGGACATCTGTATTGGTGAATCTTTTGCAATTTGTTTAATGAACAATGGAGATTGCAAATAAGAAAGTTGTAGGTGGGATCGGTGTATTAGCGGCTGGCTGTAGCAACACAACAAGGAGTACTTACTTGGATAGCAGACGCGCTAGCCGATGCTAGCCGCCAACCGCATCTGTGATCGGGTGAAGTCCTTCGTCGCGCCGTCGATCGCTGGAACGCAGGTGAGCACGGGTGTTGATGAGCAGATGAGGGCTGGCTGGCGTAGGTGGAGCGCTAATGTTTTTATCATAGCTCTGTGAGGTCCGGTTGCTAAGTTAGCTTCAGCGTCGTTAGCAACAGCATTGTTAAGCTTTGCCAGGCTGAGAATTATTAACCGTGTAGTTACATGTCCATGGTTTAATAGTATTGTTGATCTTCTGTCTATCCTTCCAGTCAGGGATTTATTTATTTTGTTTCTATCTGCATTTGAGCCAGATGCTATCACGTTAGCTCAGTAGCTAAAGAGCTTCGCTGATGTATTGTCGTGGAGATAAGTCACTGTGAATGTCCATTTCGCGTTCTCGACTCTCATTTTCAAGAGGATATAGTATCCCAGGTGGTTTAAAATACAAATCTGTGATCCACAATAGAAAAAGGAGAGAGTGTGGAATCCAATGAGACCTTGTACCTAAGTTACGGTCAGAGCGAAAAAAGATACAGCCTGCACTGCCTCTCTAGTTCTTCACTCTAACGTTACTCATCCACAAATCTTTCATCCTCGCTCAAATTAATGGGGTAATCGTTGCTTTCTCTGTCCGAATCTCTCTCGCTCCATTGTAAACAACGGGGAATTGTGAGGAATCCTACCTCCTGTGACGTCACGCTACTTCCGGTATAGGCAAGGCTTTTTTTTATCAGCAACCAAAAGTTGCGAACTTTATCGTCGTTGTTCTATACTAAATCCTTTCAGCAAAAATATGGCAATATCGCGAAATGATCAAGTATGACACATAGAATGGATCTGCTATCCCCGTTTAAATTTAAAAAAAATCATTTCAGTAGGCCTTTAATGCCCTTTGTGTTTTTTGATGTTTCCCCCTTACACACATGTCTAAGTATGTTATGGCTATGAGTTTTTTTTCCTTGGCCTCAGTCTGGACAATCTCTCCAGGGGCCCAGGCTTAGACTGGATTTTTTTTGCTCACTATCTTTAGTCAAGGAAGTTTAACATTTAAAAGAGGCCACATAGGCAAAAAAAAATGCTTGAGATGTTTTTTTTATTTTGAAACTATGGCTGCAATTAACAATTATCTTGCTAGTCGACTAGTCAGTAGGGATGTAATGGTATTATTATTAACGTTATTTCGGTTTCAAATTCTTCACAATAATGCCGTGACGTGTGATGGTTTTAAACGCAAACTTGGTGAGTGTAGTTTTTTTGGCGCTTCAGCGCTGGCTGGGTCTGAAATTAAACTACATCTCCCAGAACTCTCTGTACAGCACGGGGCGACAAGGTAGAGGCGTGGAACGCCTTAAGCAGGAAGTGAAATGTGTTCGTACTCGTCGTGGATGAGAGGAATTGTATTTTTGGACAATAAATCTGTCCATAACTGTTTGAGTTATGTTACTAACAAACACACAAATAAACCATGTTGAAAACATAACCTCTTTGGCAGAGGTAAGAAAATCTGCGTTCTGCAAAGCAAAGCACGCCACTTTCGACTTGAGCGTTTCCAAGGCATCGCATAGAGGGAAATCACCCCCCCAAAAAATGTCCACCTCTGGAAATAAGACTAAACTGAAAAGCTACTTTAGAAAGCCTCAATCCATTAATTTTTTTTACTGCGTGTCTCTCTCAATGTCGTTGGGGGCTGGAGCCTATCCAGCTGCACTCTGGCGGAATGCAGCGTACACCCTGGAGAAGTTGCCGCCTCATAAACTATCACCCAGAAAATATATTTGAAGCCAGCGAAGCTAAACATCAGTTTGCGAGCTATTTACTGAAACCCACTACTACCGACCACGCAGTCTGATAGTTTATATATCAATGATGAAATCTGAACATTGCAACACATGCCAATACGGCCGGGTTAACTTATAAAGTGCAATTTTAAATTTCCCGGGAAATATCCGGCTGAAAACGTCTCGGTATGATGACATTTGCGCGTGACGTCACGGATTGTGCAGAAGTATTGGGACACCATTGTGTCCCAATACAAACAGCGTCTGTTTTCATCACAAAATTCCACAGTATTCTGGACATCTGTGTTGGTGAATATTTTGCAATTTGTTTAATGGACAATGAAGACAGTAAAGAAGAAAGCTGTAGGTGGGATCGGTGTATTAGCGGCGGACTACAGCAACACAACCAGGAGGACTTTGAGTTGGAAAGCAGACGCGCTACCGTAAGTACAGCTTTGGCTTTCAAACATTTGATCGCTTGCCCGTCCGTGCGTGCCGCTATGTGCATGTCACGTACGTAACTTTGGGGAAATATATGTGCCGTATGTACTTTGCGGAAGTGAACAGTACTTTGGGCTGTAGGATTGAGTGTGTTGTGCGGGTGTTTGAGTTGTATTGGTGGGTTATATGGACGGGAGGGGGGAGGTGTTTCTTATGCGGATTAATTTGTGGCATATTAAATATAAGCCTGGTTGTGTTGTGGCTAATAGAGTATATATATATGTCTTGTGTTTATTTACTGTTTTAGTCATTCCCAGCTGAATATCAGGTCCCACCCGCCTCTCACAGCATCTTCCCTATCTGAATCGCTTCCACTGCCCTCTAATCCTTCACTTTCACTTTCCTCATCCACGAATCTTTCATCCTCGCTCAAATTAATGGGGTAATCGTTGCTTTCTTGATCCGAATCGTTCACGCTGCTGGCATCCATGATTGAAAACAATGTGCAGATGTGAGGAGCTCTACAACCTGTGACGTCACGCTACTTCCGGTACAGGCAAGGCTTTTTTTATCAGCGACCAAAAGTTGCGGACTTTATCGTCAATGTTCTCTACTAAATCCTTTTAGCAAAAATATGGCAATCTCGCGAAATGATCAAATATGACACATAGAATGGATCTGCTATCCCCGTTTAAATAAGAAAATCTCATTTCAGTAGGCCTTTAAATGTTCAATTGTTAGTTAACTTTTGTGTGAAACAGCTTTTCCAGACTTAATATTAAAAAAATGTCCACTGTGGAGGACACTGCTTTTCTAAAAAGTTGAAAAACACCGAAGTGAACATTATTGTTTAACACTTGTTCTACTGGATGTTTACATTGTCACTTTAAAGACATCAACTGTAAGTTATTTTTTTTATATTTGCTTGAATCAGTGGGATGTTCCTGCATAATTATTTGCCCTTAAAATACATGTTTGTAGTAATAAATATGATTAGAACATTTGAGCATTATGTTTGTGTTCAATTGCAGTCAGTGTGTTAAGTTTTGTTTTACATATACCACAATAATATCGTACCGTGGCCTTAATATTGTCATAATATTGTACCGTGAGATTTTGATACTGTTACATGTAGAGATGTCTGATTTAAGTGCTTTAAAATGTAATATCGGAAATTATCTGTATCGTTTTTTTTATTATTGGTATCGTTTTTTTTAATTTTAAATCAACATAAAAACACAACATACACTTACAATTAGTGCACCAACCCAAAAAACCTCCCTCCCTCATTTACACTCATTCACACAAAAGGGTTGTTTCTTTCTGTTATTAATATACACTCATTCACACAAAAGGGTTGTTTCTTTCTGTTATTAACATTCTGGTTCCTACATTATATATCAATATATATCAATACAGTCTGCAAGGGATACAGTCCGTAAGCACACATGATTGTGCGTGCTGCTGGTCCACTAATAGTACTAACCTTTAACAGTTAGTTTTACTCATTTTCATTAATTACTAGTTTCTATGTTACTGTTTTTATATTGTTTTACTTTCTTTTTTATTCAAGAAAATGTTTTTAATTTATTTATCTTATTTTATTAAAAAAATTTTTTTAAAAGGACCTTATCTTCACCATACCTTGTAATCCAAATTAGGCATAATAATGTGTTAATTCCACGACTGTATATATCGGTATCGGTTGATATCGGTATCGGTAATTAAGAGTTGGACAATATCGGATATCGGCAAAAAGCCATTATCGGACATCCCTAGTTACATCCCTACTCTTCGAAAGTTGTACATGTAATCAAATGTACAACTGGTGAATTCAAGAACCGCTGAAATTAGTAGGACAAAACGGCACTCGCCACATACTCTCATCAGTGAAGAATATATAACAGAAACAGTGGGATTTCTAAAATTAGTCGACGAGTCAAACGAATATTGCTTATGATCAGATTTACATGTTTGAGTTTGATGTTGAGTCTGCAGCTTGATTTTAACTCATTATTGAAGTAAATTAATTAAAAAAATGAATTGCAGAGAAACGAATGGTTTTACTACATTTCACAAAGAACATAACAGAGTAAAAATATAATCAACAGTCATACAGTGCAAGTTGTCCTGTAAACTGTTGGAGTTATTTTGCTGGAATTGTTTATTTACCTCAAGGTATTTTCTGTATATTTTTTCTTTTCTGTGTACTTTTGTAGCCCACTCTAATTTTGGGGATGCAGAAGTTCTAAGTAGTGTTTTGGGTTTATCACAGCAGAGTGTAACTATTTCTAACAGAATAGTAATTGCAAACATTTGCGTTTTCATGTGGAAACAAATGTGTTGCAAAAGTTCTGAGGTGTTCAGGCAATTGAGTGTGTTATCGTGCTACTTTTGTGTACTGTTTTGAAAAAAGTAAGCTTTGTTTTCAAAATCGTGCGCTGTCAAAAAAAACTAATCCCAGGGGCATTTAGATATCCAGTTTCTATGCCTGTTGCAATAATTTGCAGAAAGGAAACAGTGACATCTAGCGGTAGACTAAACAAGTATCAACAAGTGTTTTGGCAGAAGTGAGATCATTTATTCGTATTGTTGATTTCCGTGTGATTTGGCATCATGACATTGGAAAGCTTTTACTTACTAGAGTTAGGTGACGTCAAAGATTTACATATAATACGTTTCAATACGAAAATGTGCTTTACATGTGCGTCAACTGCTAATTAGGATATGCATTAACAGGATTGCATGTGCATGTTTTTGTGAAAAATGCATTTTATTTTTTTAAACTTTACATTATGGCAGAGCCCTGAATAACTAAAGGTGGACTACGTGTTGTTTTAGGCGAACTATCTTTTAAAAACATTTTACTGTTACATGTTACAATTTTAAATCACTAAAACTGAATCTTTATTCCCGAATGTTGTTTTAGAGCCATAGCCGTAATTGCTAGTGAATTGTGACACAAAGATGGTTTGGTTTAGGCTTTTATTTTTTTCAACACTCCTGCCGGAAGCCGTGATATTGTTTTCCGGTGGGCTAGACTCTCAAATCGCCTTACGGTTGTGTAGACATCAACGCGTTTTTCTATGTCCGTGTGGGAATCTGCTTCTGTAAACGCACGAAGAGATACGGAGAAGGACTCGCTACGAGTTGTCATTTATTTCTACCACCAAGTGTAACACGCCACGCTAAAAGACGCCAGGCTTTGCTCTCAGTCGAAAGACATACTTTTCCCCCCACCTTGGTGAGTTGCCTCTCCTTTAACGATGAGCTCCTCAAGTTTGATGCAATAGCGGATATCCTCGTGTTCGATGTCTTCCAAGACGTTAGCGGTGCTTATTTGGCCATGAGCGGTGAACTGGGTGCTAACAATGGCTTATGTCATTCCGAATCTGCTCAGTTTGTCGATATATGTCCTCCTTTTTCCGTTTTCTTAAATGACGACATGTTTTTTTTTTAAACTTCACGTGTATGCGCGGCTACCATTAGGCTTGTCCCGTTATTTAGACTACACCCGCTAGCAAGTAAAATGGTAGCCTTTCGGTCGTCAACGAGTGAATGTACAACGTTTTTAAACGAATAACCGTACAGTAAGTTAATACTGAAGTTTCCATGTGGATATACTTAATAAATACAGTTCCTCCGTCCGTCTTGTGTGTTATGTTGCCTTAAGCGTCTACTGTTCGGGTAAATCGTGTCTACATTACTGTGTAACAGGACCCTGGTAGGGAACGTACTAATTGCTGACGAGCTACAAGTGGGCATGTCTCATGAGTTAAAAAAGCCAGCAGCTACAGGAACATTGTCAATAACTTCTTACATGCCCTCCATCCAGACGGTGTCATTTAAGGCTACGTGGAACTAAGTGTGCTTCACGGCGAATCCTCTTGTCAGCACATTAGAGCAACGATAGTCATCTGGACCAATATTCCCCCTCCTCTGTTTGATTGATTGATTGAGACTTTTATTAGTAGGTTGCACAGTGAAGTACATATTCCGTATAATTGACCACTAAATGGTAACACCCCAATAAGTTTTTCAATTTGTTTAAGTCGGGGTCCACTTAAATTGATTCATGATACAGATATATACTATCATCATAATACAGTCATCACACAAGATAATCATCAGGGTATATACATTGAATTATTTACATTTACTGTGTACATATTCCGCGTAAACTACGAATCTCAGAAGTTTTGCAGTTGATGTAATGTGTAGAGCAGTGTTTTTCAAATTTTTTTTGAGCCAAGGCACATTTTTTTTCATAGAAAAAATGCAGAGGCACACCACCAGCAGAAAACATTAAAAATGAAACTCTGCAGCCGATATTGACAGTAAAAAGTTGTTCTCGCAAGTGTTTGATATGAATTCAAACCATAACTAAGCATGCATCACCATAGATCTTTTGTTTTAAAGTACTGTCACGACCTGTCACCATACTTGCCAACATTGAGACCTCCGAATTCAGGAGATTGGGGGGGGGGGGGGTATATATTTTCAAGTATTCCATATATATATATATATATATTAGAGATGATGGCTTTTTTGACGATATTCCGATATTGTCCAACTCTTAATTACAGATACCGATATCAACAGATACCGATATACACTACCGTTCAAAAGTTTGGGGTCACATTGAAATGTCCTTATTTTTGAAGGAAAAGCACTTTAAACTAGTCTTAACTTTAAAGAAATACACTCTATACATTGCTAATGTGGTAAATGACTATTCTAGCTGCAAATGTCTGGTTTTTGGTGCAATATCTACATAGGTGTATAGAGGCCCATTTCCAGCAACTATCACTCCAGTGTTCTAATGGTACAAGGTGTTTGCTCATTGGCTCAGAAGGCTAATTGGTGATTAGAAAACCCTTGTGCAATCATGTTCACACATCTGAAAACAGTTTAGCTTGTTACAGAAGCTACAAAACTGACCTTCCTTTGAGCAGATTGAGTTTCTGGAGCATCACATTTGTGGGGTCAATTAAACGCTCAAAATGGCCAGAAAAAGAGAACTTTCATCTGAAACTCGACAGTCTATTCTTGTTCTTAAAAATGAAGGCTCTACCACAAAATTGTTTGGGTGACCCCAAACTTTTGAACGGTAGTGTATACAGTTGTGGAATTAACACATTATTATGCCTAATTTTGTTGTGATGCCCCGCTGGATGCATTGAACAACTTCAACTCAAGTTATGGAAAAAAGTGCCAACATGGCACTACCATATGTATTATTTAAGTCACAAAGTGCATTATTTTTTTTTAACATGCCTCAAAACAGCAGCTTGGAACTTGGGACATGCTCTCCCTGAGAGAGCATTAGGAGGTTGAGGTGGGCGGGGTTGGGGGTAGCGGGGGTGTATATTGTAGCGTCCCGGAAGAGTTAGTGCTGCAAGGGGTTCTGGGTATTTGTTCTGTTGTGTTACGGTGCAGATGTTCTCCCGGATGTGTTTGTCATTCTTGTTTAGTGTGTGTTCACAGTGTGGCACATATTTGTAACAGTGTTAAAGTTGTTTATACGGCTACCCTCAGTGTGACCTGTATGGCTGTTGACCAAGTATGCCTTGCATTCACTTGTGAGTGTGTCAAAAAGCCGTTGATATTAAGTGACTGGGCCGGCACACAAAGACAGTGCCTTCAAGGTTTATTGGCGCTCTGTACTTCTTCCTACGTCCGTGTACACAGCGGCGTTTTAAAAAGTCATAAATTTGACTTTTTGAAACCGATACCGATAATTTTGAAACCGACATCGATAATATCGGCATTCTGATATTATCGGACATCCCTTATATATATATATATATATATATATATATATATATATATATATATATATATATATATATATAATCAAAACTACGGCAAGTAGTAATGTATATATATATATATATATATATATATATATATATATATATATATATATATATATATATATATATATAAAATCCATTCATGAATGAGTATATCCGTTCGGCCACCGTGTTCAAGGGAGAAGTCTGATCTACAAAATTTGCAGGCAGCATGCCCCTTCCCCTTCGAGCTGTCCTGGATGAACTGAAATTATTTTTTCCAATCATTTTGGAACTTGCAAGCGTACTTCTTCTTCTTACTCATCGTCACCGTGTCTCTTTTTCGTTCTTATGCTTCGTCTCTGTTATGTTTTTCGACATTACTACTTGCCGTAGTTTTGAAGCAATGCATGATGGGAATCCGGATGTTGTGTGTCAGTGTATTAACGTGCCGACTGGAATAAACACACGCTGAGAAATAGCACCGTGCCTGCCTACTTTATGGGTAATAGATAAACCTATGGATAACGGAGACATATATAATAGTCTCCTTTTCAGGTGAGAGGGGACGCTAAAGGCAGTGCTTTTAAGGCACGTCCCCAATATTGTTGTCCGGGTGGAAATCGGGAGAAATTCGGGAGAATGGTTGCCCCGGGAGATTTTCGAGAGGGGCACTGAAATTCGGGAGTCTCCCGGGAAAATCAGGAGCGTTGGCAAGTATGCCTGTCACATCACGCCGCGACTTATCTAGCGGTGTTTTGTGTTTTCCTGTGTGTATTGTTTTATTCTTGTGTTTTTGTGGCTTTTCCTGTTTTGTTGGTATTTTCTTGTAGCAGTTTCATTTCTTCCCTGAGCGCTATTCCCCGCACCTGCTTTGTTTTAGCAATCAAGAATATTTTTTGCTATCCTTCTTTGTGGGGACATTGGGCCCCATTCAGCAACCGTTCTTAAGAACAAATTTTGTTCTTGGGCCCACTTACGAAGTTTTTAAGGAGATTTTTGTATTCACCAATGTTTTCTTAGCTGGGATTTGTTCGTAGGTAAGAACAAAATCAACGAGTGCTCCAGAGCACTCTTAGGGTGGCCTATTTGTTGTTTCCCTTACTTCTATTGTCTAATGTTAAATTAATATCATATATATATATATATATATATATATATTAAATAGATAGATAGATCAGACAGACATATGGCAAAATGAGCAATATATAGACATTTCAAAATACCGTGCACGCACACAACGTTACTTAATTTATTCTAAAAAATAATACAAAAGAAAACAACATTTTTATGCATATGTAAATTTATTCAGTTATAAACATTCTTTCACTTTCTTTTTTCTTTCATGGATCTAAACTTTACCGCTGCCGGTAGTTTTTTTCTATATTTTTATATAATAAGCTGTAGGTGTATTTATTTCAGTATAAAAGTGTAAAAAGTTTTTTGCTTTGGTCATGAAATTATGATAATCGTTTGCCAGGGCATACATTATTTATTTAATGCTTAAATCTCTATAGAGTCTACATCAACTTCAGATCTATCATCAATTCAATTTTTTTGTTGTTTTTTTTGTTTTTGTTTTTGTTTTTTTTCTGCCCTTTTTGTCAAAGAAAATTGTTTTTTTTTATGGCAAACACAAAATATGCAAAATCTTCCACAAAAAATATTTTTCAAAGTGGAATATTTGATGTGAAGTAATCGGAGCCTTGGATAGGTCAATAATTAATGAAAACATTGATTTTGATTCAATATTATGTTTTGAGCAATGACAGTTTTAAAGAAAAAAAACCTGCTTTGTTTTTTTAGTCAATATTGCAACTTTTTCTGAATTACGTTTCACCTGTAAGCTTTTTTATTTCACTTTTGTTATGTTTTTGTTTATTTTAATAGTATTTTTAGAATGTGCCGTGGGCCTTTAAAACATTAGCTGCGGGCCGCAAATGGCCACTGGGCCACACTTTTGACACCCCTGCTATAGATAATAAAAAATGTAATCTGATAAGTCTATAGATAAAAAGCAGAGCCTGGCGATGCATGCACATTTATCATAACGCACAGTCAGCATCTCTGCCTCAGTAAACAATGACGATGATGACGTCACTCTCAGCAATGCAAGCGACACTTGGTAACTTGTCGGCCACTTCTCCAAGAGACTCATTTTGAACACTCCTCACACATTAACACTTCAAAAGGCACATAATTGCCCTGTTTACCTGCAAAATATGTTTTTGGAGTGGAGGAGTCTGGTCAGGTGCTGGTTAGCTTGAAGCTAACAGCTAGCCTGACTCCATCCTCGAATGATGGAGATAAAACAGACGTTTCCATGGACTCACTAAGACTAAAACAACTCATTTACTGGAGACCTGGCACAGGATTAAGTTAAAAAGGTTGACTTTACGCTCACCTTAGTGTTTACAATGAAGTCTTTTTTTTTAAAGTCTTTTTTTGACAGCCCCTTGTGGTAAAGTTGTCCGAGTGCTAACTGAGGCAGTATTTGTGATTGATGAAACTTTCGGCGAATCAAAATATAAAAAATTGTACCGGAAAATTCATTACTTTGAAGGCGACCAATAAAAACGCAATAAACAGGGACGGCAAATATAAACAAAACAACACAAAACGATAATCGATAAAAAGCAATAATCGATTAAAAAAACAAACAAACAAGCAAACCGAAGTAGGCAGGGTCGGTAAAAAAAAATAATCCGGGGACGTGCGGACTCCAAGAACCGCGTCCTTTCTGATTTCAATGCGTAAAAAGACAAAAAGTGTGTTAACGCCAACAGTGCAAAAAGAATGCCATTGTAAGTTAATAGTAACGAAGACATTTGTAAACATGTTAGCATATTAGCTAATCCTAACAACGCTAGCGTCATTACATTAATATAGCATGTACAAATATGCATGAAAACACTCCTGCAGGCATCACACATGGGACGGTTTAGTAAGTATTAACTGTTTTAGCTGTATTATAAAGCTTAAAAAAGTTGCTTGGAGGAATGAATGAGGAATCTATACAAGTAGGAACGCTATGGACAATTAGAAGACGGCACGGCACTCTACTTCCGGTTGTTGAAAGCACTAAAAGGAAGGACACTGCAGCACCTGCAGTGAGTGAATTCATCCAAAAGATGGCGCCGCGGCACAAACAATAAAACACCCTCCGTGTTTTTGCTAGTTTTTTGTTTTTAAAATTTTTTATCATGGCTGTTAGCGGAAAAAAAATCCACAAATTATCTGCTTTGTTTTATAAGCCGCAAGGTTCAAAGTGTAGAAAAAAAGTAGCGGATAATAGTCCGTATTTTACGGTAGTTTAACAAAAAGAAAGAAGACCTGAGTGTTTGTTTAATTTATATGACTGGCAATATTTCATTGGTTCTTTTTTTTTTAACTATTTTTATTATGGCTGTCAGCGAATAAAAATCCATAAATTAGCTGCTTTGTCTTATAAACCGCAGGGTTCAAAGTGCAGTAAAAAAGAAAGGAGAGCTGAGATGTTTGTCTTTTATTTATATGACTGGCAACATTTCCATCCATCCATCCATCCATTTTCTACCGCTTGTCCCTTTCGGGATCGCGGGGGTTCGCTGGAGCCTATCTCAGCTGCCCTCGGGCGGAAGGCGGGGTACACTCTGGACAAATCGCCACCTCATCTGGCAACATTTCATTTGTTCTTTTTTTTCAACAAAGTATGTTCACTTCAGCAGTGTGATCACTGTCAGTAAATAGAAGCATCATTTCTGATTCAACACTTATTAAAATACACTTCTGATTCAACACTTATTAAAATACAAAGAGTGTTGAAGCAAAATATTATTTGTCCCTTTGGTGAGCTACTGAATCCCAGCTAGCTGTTGGAGAGTTTTGTAGTGTTTTTATCATAAAGTGTAGTGTCACTATAATGAAACTGGACACACTGTTTAACTGCTTTAGATAAACAAGTGTTTCAAGGACAAGACAAGAGAGTAGGGTGGCAAAGCTAGCACGTACTGCTTAGACATGATAGGCACATGCAGCTTCGCCGTTGGACAAACACAATCTTCGAACTGTCTCAAATATTTCCTTTCTTTTACTGAAAAATTTTATTGCGGAGTCCCGATTGCCAGAAACTCATAGTTAACTCTAGCTAGCTAGCTGCCGCTAAACTGAGGCAAAGTGATTGACCATCAAAGCAAAGCTAATTTCGAGATGGCAGAATTGATCTGCAAAGAGTTTGACAGGTGAGTGATCAGGCACTCGACATCGATTAGCTTAGCTTAGCCTGTGGAAAATTGTTACAAAGTTGTTGTCATTCGATGGAATCATTTGATATTTTACGAACATTATTTTTATTCTCACGGCATGGTAATACAAAAATGGGTCAAAGTGCGTCCCTTGACAGCTCAATACAGAACGCATATTTTTGTTTCAACAGGAGGGAAAATTCTGTTTTTCAAGAGACGTTTGGCAACCGTATGTGGACTACAATACATCACAGCAATACCTATACAAAAACAGGATGACATCACAACAGTTTGCATGGTCCATGCCAGATGCTTGTTTTGTAGACGCCATGGCAACATTGCGACATCATTTTGTTGTTCACAACCTCACCTTTAATCTTTTTGTGGGAAAAGTCCAACATTTTGGAACTAATATGTCTACGGACTTGGTAAAATAGTTGCTCTGCTGTTCCGAATATGAGTGCAAATCCAATGTTTATGTACCGGTAAATTGTTATAGCTTTTGTGGATACTTTAATGTCATTTTTTCCCCTCCCTTCTCAGGTCCTGTGATCGAGGGGTTGTAGCTGACCTGTGACAAAGATTTTTGTTGCGATTTGGTTTTTGGAGGATACGACGCAAAGATGCCGAAACCGGTAAGAGGATGTGTGTCAGTGAGCTTGCAAATAGCAGTTCTATTGATTGAACCTCCAAATTTTTTTTAAACTTTGTTGCTACGACGCGTCTCTTGAGCCTTCCGGCGGCCTGCTGTCTGTTTTTTTTTTGAGGGAAAAAAATGGGTTTTACGCCACCTGTTTGCATTTTAAGTGTGTTATACATTATTACAAAGCCTGTTTTGCATATACTTGACCCTTCCAGGATACAACAGCTACTGCAGGCAGTCCAGTTGATCATTGTTAATAATAGCAAACATAAACATTAATGAAAGTTGCCTTTTAAAGCCTTCCTAAATGCACATTAACATCTGGCAAACATTTACTGGATTCAATGATCCATCCATCCATCCATTTTCTACCGCTTATTCCTTTCGGGGACGCGGGGGTGCTGGGGCCTATCTCAGCTGCACATGGGCGGAAGGCGGGCTACACCCTGGACAAGTCGCCACCTCATCACAGGGCATACACAGATAGTCAACATTCACACTCACATTCACACACTAGGGCCAATTTAGTGTTGCCAATCAACCTATCCCCAGGTGCATGTTTTTTGGAGGTGGGAGGAAGCCGGAGTACCCGGAGGGAACCCACACAGTCACGGGGAGAACATGCAAACTCCACACAGAAAGATCCCGAGCCCGGGATTGAACTCAGGACTACTCAGGACCTTTGTATTGTGAGGCACATGCACTAACCCCTGTGCCACCGTGCCGCCCCGATTCAATGATCCAGTAAATGTAAATACTAAGTCCACACCAAGCCTTCGCCATAAACATACTAACCACTTCATATTTTTCACATATTGATTGTATGATTTGCATGGATGTGTCATCACATCACGCTACCCAATTAATTCTGAACTTTTGCCCCACACTTCACTCAACACTTTAGACCCCCCTCCCATCTGCTGTGCTGCACAATAGCCAAATAGCTTACGTAAGGCAAAAGTACTAGCCCCTCTTCCAATGTACTTAGCTGAGGCCATTTACTGGATGGAGGACACCTGTTTTTAAGCCACACCCACCTATTTTTGGACACAATCTATTTTGTATAGATATTGGGCCCTTTCGGGGCCCGTTAGTGATGGTGGATTTCCGTTCCATGCAGCAAGTTTTTTTCTTTTTGGACGGTCGGGTCAATCGTCTTTGGGGTATGCCGCATTGCGTCATCGTGCGGTCGAAAAAAAATTGTTTTACCAGCCCATAAGTAATGTTGCGGTGTGGCTGGCGGGGAGAACACGGCATGACAGGTAAGTTGTGTCTACATTTAAGTACAGTACATTATTTTACAGTGGGAAAAGAGGGGAAATGGATGTGCGAGGAAATTAAAGTGCGTGCATGCGTGCGTGCGTGTGTGTGTATTTGGTGACGCTATTCAAGGACAGGCGTGCTTTGTAGCACTGGAAAAAACAAAGAATAGCCACAACAATGTGTAAAGTGCATGATTCAAAGGACTGGAAAAAAATAGAAGCTTGTAGACGTTGAATCGCAATGACTTGTGAATTTTGTGAAAACGGCGATGCGTAGGCTTTTGTTATAAACTCAATGAACTGCTGTGTAGTGGCTCAAATGGAAACATGAGACTGTGTGTGGATTGTGCATCAATGTAGCACCTTTTGATTTTTGTCTTTATTTTACAAAAACTTTACTACAAAATAAAATTAAAGACAAGATAGTGACCAAGGGCACACTTTAAAGAATGCCTGATCCTAAATTTACAAAAAATTGTGTAAGATACTGTGTTTTTATCATATTGTCAAAATTTAAATGGGATTAGGACCCAAGGTAGGACAACCATTGTTTTCCAGTCCATTCCACCAAATTAATTGTAAGCAAAAACAATCGGTGTATTTAAACTCATATTCCTGTGTGTCAGTACTAACAGTTAGACTACTGAGGAGAGGAACAAAAAACAATAGCCCGAAGCCATGCCTCTACTCCAAATGGTTCAAAGACAGCCATACATTTACTTTGGATATGACCTTTATAAGAGTATTAGCCAAAAAAACATTGGAATGCTCAGGGTTTTTAACGTATATTGGAATGTTCTGGGTTTTTACTGGGGCTGAGGGGGTTTAAAGAGAAAGCAGAACTTTTGTCTTATGGCAGTAGTCTTTTTGTTGCAGGAGCATTTAAACATTTAAACTCATGTTGGACATCTGGAAAATGAGGTTTCCTACTCTCCTCTGTAAGAAAGTTAACTTGTATACTAGCAAGCTAACAGAGAGACGCAGTTGTGTTAAAAATAGCTTAAACTAAGATTTTTGCCAATGTCCGTCAGTTAATACTTGTGTGCAGGTTTCTATAACATCATCATCATGATATTAACTTTTCCTTTTGAGGAAGTTAGATGGCTTTGGTGGTGTTTTGTTTGTTTTTATGGCTGCTCTTTTGACTTTCTTTTCTTTTCATAAAAAAATAGGCCTACCGTACTTTGTTTTTGTCAGCAACTTACTTATCTTTGCGTTTAATTGTTAATTTGTGTAACAGCCTAATGAGTTGCACAGTTCATAAATAAATACTTTAAAGTAGTCCTCTTTATTGTTTTTATGTTAGTTAGTCCATGCCTAAAATATCTCCAGCTAAATTTATAAGCCATTGGCTAAATTAGAGCCACTGAAGAGGTGTGCTCTTTGTAATCCGATAATCGTTAGGAGGTTCGAAGATCAGTTGATTATTAAAATAGTTGTAGCAGCTCTAGCTCAGATGATTAAAATAGTTGCAGTTCTAGCTCATTGGCAATAGAAAAGCAACTGTCCCACTCATAATAGTGTATGCATTGGCTTTACCATGCTGCACTAGTAAGTTAGCAGGTTTAAGTGATTTTCAGCAGTCACAATCCACCTTCAAAATATCTATTGAATAACCTTTGGACTGCGTATAAGAATAAAGTGTACGTTGTTCTTGTAGTAAGTAGTTTGTGAGCAATTTGACCATAGTTTAAATGTGTGAGCCTGATGCAGAAGACTGCTCTCGCTTACCAAAGGCCTCTTCCAAGTAAACAGCTTGAGTGTGAAGTGAAGTGTTAGGCCATCGTGCAACTGCAACACTGCTGCCATTGTTTGTTGAAGGGTACAGGGAACATCAGTATTCTGGGATGTGTATGTTACTTAACAAAACCTGTTAGGTATGGTCTTCATATTACTTGTCTTAGACCTGTTGTGGTCACATGGTTTTATTCTCACAAGCAAAAAAGGATACAGATTAGGTTTTTATGTAGATCTATTCAAGTTGCACATTATGCAAAGAATGTTCACATTAAGCTGTACAGTCGTATTCGTAGTAGTACTCACAGTTGTGCTTGAGATTCTCACAAAGTATAGAGACTGCAGCATAGCATTTGCTGAACAGGATTTTAATTGATTCCACCGTTATTCATTATTGAGATACATTCACTGCAGTAGGTAATGTCACTTTAATTTAAAAATAATAATTTGTGTCATCTTAAGCTGTCTTTTGGTAATGTGACATACAGGGTAGTGGAATATGGTGAGAGCACCCCACAGGAAGAGTCCTCACTGGCTTCCTAGTTTATGTATTCTTCCTGTTTGCTGAAGAGGTTGCTGTAGACATTGGGGTTCAGCACATGTCAACATCCTGTCTTTGAGGCTATATGTTATAGAAAGAACCAGAGCTGAAGGTCAAAGGCACATGAATAGGACGTGATGAATAGAGGTCAGCCAGGGAAGGGAGAAATTCAGAATTTGTATGAAAATTAGAGCGCATGGAAATGGCGTGTTGTGCTTGTGAGATATTTTTTTATTTTTTTACTGGAAAATATTAAGGTTGTGTAATATAGACCAGGGGTCCCTAACCACCAGTTCGGGGACCGGTACCGGTCCGCGATGCATTTTCTACCGGGCCGCACACAAACATTAAATTTATAAACGTCTGCATTTTCCCCGACTTAACTTTCATCTGTCCCACTAGACACACCAATAAGCTGTTATAGATGTTTATAGATATACAATAAAGCTCCTCATAGGAAGTTGCTATTTGTTATATTTGTTATTACTTTGTGACATGATACAATGCACATTAATGAACATATAAAATATAAAAGTGACAGATTGTAGCCAGAGGCTGATTTCCATCTCATTGCAAAGAAACAAGCCAAGACTCCCGCTATTTCAGCGATATATAGTGAGTGGCATTTTTCTTTGCTGTGTTTATCTGGCACAAGTGGAAAGCCGGTCCCTGAAAATAATGCCTACATTAATCCGGTCCGTAGTTCAAAAAAGGTTGGGGACCCCTGATTTAGACGATGTAGGATGTAAATTATATATATTTGGCCAGCGATAGGGCTTTTAAATCCTAATCATAATGCATGTTGATGACACATGCTAGCTCAGTCTAGCAAATTTGACAGCGACAAGTGCATCCTCAAAACAATGTCGCATTCTCACTGGCGGCGGCGAACGTCCCTCCACAATGCACAGCCACTTTTAAGACAACAATTACCAATTCCATATCACAAATAAAGTAATTATCTTACAAGTGTCTTCCCTGCCAGCAAGAGCTCTTGAATGTAAAAAAAGGTGGGCGAATCGATACAAACATCAACAGTAACTATATAACATGTAAATTGTCAGTATATGGTCGATACTACAATGGTTAGAGCATTATTTTTTATTAAAAATCTTTTGTCGTTTTTGTTCTTGTCAAACTCAGAAATGATGTCCCTGGACAGAGGAGGGCTTTAAGGGAAACCAACAAATTATTTAAATCAGAACCAATATTAGTAAATTATTTAAATATTTTGTAATTATTGTTACACCTCCATCTTTTTTTTGTTTGATTAGTATTGTGATAAAAAATGTAATCATTCAATGATACTGAAAATTGTATGTATTGTATCAGCATTTGTATAACCAATACTACCCCTGTAACAGCTTAATCAACAGACATTTGTAGTATTGCCCTAAACTAATGTAACATATCCAAACAACATAAGAATAAGTGCTTAGTACATGTTAACAGAAGTGTAGATACAACCATGTTACAACAGAAAGTAACCAGATGTTAAGAGTTTGAGAAAATAATACAACCAGAAATGACACAATGTTACAGCAGGTCATTAGGTCGATCATGAACTACCAGTCAATGGCGGAGAGTGTGTTGGTCGATCGCCAGCCAGGCATGGAAAAAAATAGACCTAAAAATGAGCAATCATCAATCTTCACCTTGACATCACTTGATTGACATTCACGGAACCTGAGGATCTTGTGAGATGACACTGGCTGCCGCGAGCTCATTATGAAGAAAAAAAAAAACTCTGTTGCTGCTATCAAAGGTGTAAGGACCGACCGCACAGTTCCTGTCTTCATAAAAAAAGTTGCTGCTCCACCCTGCCTCCGCTAACACAATAATGCTCTCAGAAAATTAGCGCAAACAACAAGCTAGCAAGCTACATAGTTTGCCTTCAATGTATTTCTTGTAAAGAGTATACAAATGAGTATGGAAGCTTGACAAATAAGACTCTAAAAACCAACTACTTTCATGTGGTATTGGTAAGAGGACCACATTTTTTTCCCCCCTCCACAATGTAAATTCGAAGTTGTGGGACTTATCAGCACTAGTGTAAATCCTGTCAGATTCCAATCAATGCAAGTCATTAGAAAAAGGTAGTACACCACTTACTGTATATTCTTAAATAGAAGGGAATCTATATGTGTTAAACATGCTTGTATTTTAATTAAACACCTTTAACATGTTAACACAAAACTTCTGTTTTATTAGGTAACTCACCTGCTAAAAGTGTGGGCACCCCTGTGTTACAGGCAGCATATGTATGCTTGAAATACTTATATTGTCATTTATATGCCAAATATATTGTGATATATATTATTGCAAGAGGGTGCAATATATATCGCGATATAGATTTTAGGCCATATCGCTCATCCCTACTAAATGTGTTTAGGAGGGAGTTTCATTACTATACACATGTTTGACCTATCACCTCATTTATAGCACAACGCAGTGTCTGTTGTCAGGCCCTTCTATTTACTCCTCGTTATCCTTGTAAAATCAATAGAAACTGCATATCCTGCCTCTCATTAACAGCGTTAGTTTTCCCACCTTGTTTTTTTTTAACATTGCTGTTTTTTGCTGTGATTTATCTTTCGCTCTCACAAACTTTTCTAGTCGTCACTATGTGGCCAGCCTTTATCAGCAGTGGGGTTAATCAGGAAGACAGACAGTTGCTTTGAGCCCTGCAGGTTAGATTAGCAGCTCCCCTCTCTTAGCAAAGCTCCCCTAAACTGCTTACAGCAACAAAACAGCTGCACGTTTAAGTTGAGGTCTCTCTAAGAAAGAATTAATCTTTACTACTAGAATGAAACATCCTGGAGTATCAATAGCACTCAAGGATGAGTAAATGAAAACAGTACTGCACATGCAACTAATGGATCATTCTTCATATGAAGCAGGTTTTACTCGTATGAGATCCATCAAAATCACACTAAAAAGCAGAATGTGGAACCTTAAGCAGTACCACATATAAGACATGCCGTCATTGGCCTCAACTGGTTGGAGAAACGTCCAGAGTTACAGATATTTCATGTAAGAAGAACGTTTCCGATTATTATTGACTTTGAAATAAAAGTAAATTAGTCCTCAGTTGAAACCTGTCCAGTCAGTTTGTGGCAACCCTAGACTGTGTGATGTCAGGACAGGCTCGGTTGTCACTATTTGATTAGCTGTGTCAATTGCTTGGCATGTCCTTGTCCACCACCCCCACACCCTCACCCCACCTCCCCATCCTTCCCTGCAGGGCTGGAGAGGATTAACTGACCGTCTGGTCCACACAGGATCCTTCTTTACTGCACCGGGGTGACTGTGCTTTGGCCTTTTGGCCCTGGCGCAAGCAAGGGTTGGCTCTTTCACAGACCATTGCTGGTGGCTGACATGTCTTTATAAATATAGAAGGAAAATTCAAGGCTGGTCACTTGGAAACCTCCATTTAGCATTATGTTCTCTATAATAAACAACGAGGCAGTTCCTCAAGAAACTATCACTGTGGATTAAGTCAGCAGGCCATGAAGGTTATTACGCAAAAGTGTGGTGGGCTATATTTAAAAAATAGATATTCTCCCAGTAGATTTAGATTTATCTGCCTGGTGTTTTGTATCAAATGTATTGCTTACATAAACAATTAGGGCTGTGGGATGACCATATTAGTATAAAACAATGTTTTTTAAGAATTTTTTTTTAAATGTTTTTGAATATTAGTTCAATCATATTTCGTTCATCACCATTCTTTGCTCCATATTGGGACAACTTCTTTTTATACAAATTACTTTGTGAACTCATCAACTCACAAAGTATTTTTTTCTGATAACACCAGTTTATTTTTGTCACACAAATCCTGAAATCCTTCAAACTATTGTCAATAGTGAATTAGTCATAGATAATTGGTTTAAATGTAATAAATTATCCTTAAATATAAAAACAAATGTTATTATATTTTGTTTAAATAAAAGCTGTATATATTTTTGATAAGTTACAGATTGAAATAAATGGTAGAGCAATTGAGAGAGTTGAGAGCACTACATTCCTTGGGATATGCATAGATGGATTTAAAACATTTAAAAACCATATTGAATATTTAATGAATAAATTATCTAAATATGTCTGTCTACTCATGATTGAGGCACTTTCTTCCTCTTGATGCTGTTCTAATTCTGTAGCAGACTCTATTTAAATCACATATAAATATTGCAATGTCATTTGGTGTAACACACATCCTAGTTATCTTAAAAAACTGGAGATTCTTTAGAAGAAAGTCATATGTATTATATCATGGGCAAACTTTAACGCTCCCTCAGATCCTCTCTTTTTTGGGTACAAGCTCCTGAAGTTTACTGGGTGTAACAGATTCCACAGTGCTTGTATTATGTATAATGTGGTATATGGATTAAATTCTAGACTCTGCCAGCTCATTCCAGTGACCACTCCTTCTCGTGGTCATGACACTAGAAGTAAACCTTTAATAAGAGGGATAATCGTAATCTGAAGTGTACATGCTTTAGTATAGCCTGTAAATGCCCGGAGATCTGAAATGAGATTGTTACCTCTATAAAAGAATCACATTCTTTGAACATATTTAAAAAGCGTTTTAAGCCAAATTTATTGCTACCTTATGCTTAGTATATTTAGCACATCCTACTAAGGCTGCAGCTAACGATTATTTTTCTATCGATTAATCTATAGATTATTTTTTCGATTAATCGGTTAATCTATAGATTATTTTTTCGATTCATCTATAGATTATTTTTCCTTTTGCCGATTATTTTTTTATTCAAAATGAAGATGAAAAAATAAATGTAGGCCAGTTTTTTCAAAAGGCATGGCTTTTATTTTTAAAAAAAAAGAAGTATGGCCACTCAGTCAACATTGACAACAACATGACAAAATATTCTGTAACAATGTAAACATTTAAAACTTTTAACATTTAACAAAATTAAAAGTAGCTTATTTGCTTTTTAATGTGCAAATATAAAAGTAAACATCCAGTGCAAATCGTAATATTCTGCAATAGTATAAGCATTTCAAAAGTAAAAGTATTGCTTATTTTGCTTTAAAATGTGCAAAAATAAAGATAAACATCCAATACAAAAAAGTGCCAATCTAAATATTCTGGAGCACTGTAAACATTAAGTATTGCTTTTAAAATGTGCAAAATAAACATCCAGTCCAACACAGTATACAATAACCAATTCTACTCATTCCAGTGAGTGACTAACAGTTGTAATGAAGAAAGGTTAGCATGTCTACATGCTCTGGTTCTTTTCTTGTTTACAATATTCCCAGCAGCTGAAAATAGGCGCTCAGAAGGGGTCGATGTGGCTGGAACTGAGAGCTAATTACCGGTAGCCTTCACCTCAAGCCAGGACTGCGAGTGAGCTGAGCTCCAGTTTATATTCCTAGAAGGTCAACGGGCTCATAGTAGGGATGTGCGTATCGATCCTGTGGTATCGATATATCGATACTCACACGCTACTCATTTGGCATCACTTTTCTGAAAAAAGTATCGATATAAACCAAAAAACGGCGTGTGGGGGGTGCAAGCATCACTTTCAGATGTTTTTGATGACTTACTTAACTTACTATGTGCTGGGACACCCCTGTACCTGGCAGAGTATAGAGCTGGCCCAGTCACGTGACAGGAGACAGCGAATGAGCGTCGTCAACGTGCAACACACACACAGCCAGCCGACAACGATGCAGCCAGGCATATCCAGTGTTGTCCAATTGTTGACTTAAAACAGGCATTGTTTTTTTGTTTTTTTAGTAATGTTTACTGAATATTTTTGTTTAAATGATTATCCTAAATTCAAATAATTTCCACACAGGGGAATTTACTGTTAGTTGAAAATTGCTTGAGTATTTAAAACAAGATAAGAAAGAGATACAATTTGGAGATTCTTCATCTTTGCATTACAGTTTTATTTTTTCCCAAGAAAAGCTTGAATATATGATTGATTGTGATTTTGGTTTTAATCTGTAACATGATTTCTTACATTTCGAAAACATTAGCCTATTTCATATTTCATTAATTGCTAATTATATCACAAACTTTAAAAAATAACTGCAGCTTCTTGCGATTCGGATTTGACAGTTAATTGGAAAGCCCTAATATATAATTATTATTATATATAATATTTAATTTATTTTTCATATTTATGTTATTTATTTTAATTTTACTTTTATTATATATTGTCTTGTGATTTGTCTTAAATAATAACAATAGTAATAATATTTTTGACTGACAAAAATTGCCAATAAGAAATTAATGGTATCGGTATCGGTATCGATGAAAAGGCAAGATAAAGTATCGGTATCGTATCGAATCCTAAAAGTGTGGTATCGCCCATCCCTAGCTCATAGTCATGTTACTAGTAGTTGACTGGGAGGTGTTTATTATCATTTGGGGAGAGTCCGCTGCCTGATGCTCACCTGCTAAACACCTATCTGCTCCACGCTGAAGCGCTGACTACATGCGCTCTGAATACACACTGCTGATTGGCTGGTAACGTTTTGAATACGCACTGCTGATTGGCTGATAACGCTTTGTATAACTCTTTGTGTGTACCAATCAGATGGTTGTGTGGGTGGGACAATGCTGCGTGCTGAGACAGAGGCAGCCGCAGAAGGAGCGAAGCAGCTTGTTAACACTTTAGCAGCTAAAGTTAGCTTTAGCTTAGAAACTCGTTCGGTACACCCCCGTACCGAACCGAAAGCCCCGTACCGAAACGGTTCAATATAAAACACGTACCGTTACACCCCTAGCAGATACAAATGACACATTCATGTTTTTGTGTAATGATGACAACGTATACTCGCGCGGACGATTGACTAGTTGATGGTTTTCTTTTCAAATGTTCGTTCATAGCCGTTGTGCTGCTATGATAGGCCATTTCCGCTCGACACAGTGTGCATACAACAACATTATTAGGCTGTGTATTGAAATACTCCCACACTTTTGACCACTTTTGGCGTGATTTTTCCCCCCTCGCTCGCACAGTCTGCTTTGCGCTCCGCCATGACGGTAGTGTGACGTAAATATGCGACGCGTCGACGCACAAAAACGGCGTCGACGTATTTACGTAACCGATGACGTCGACTACGTCGACGCGTCGTTTCAGCCTTACATCCTACATGGCTCACCATTTGTCGCATAAAACCTTAAACCTATTTGAAACATGGACCATTCTCTTAGACCTAGCCGCATATGTCCTCTCTTGTCGTTGGGTAAGGTTGCGTTCATATGTGTGTTTTACTCTGTTCCGGACCAAATATTGAGTGGTTTGATTGTATTCACACCCGTAAAAAACATGACACAAGGACAATCGCGTCTTTATGTAACAAAACTCAAATATCCATCCATTTTTACCGCTTGTATTCCTGACAAAATAGGGTTTGTTAGGTTGAATGGGATAGTGGTTTTGAGGAGATGTTAGTACTTTGTTGTTTCTTAACACTGTTTATGTACTGTTATCCATGCATTGTCTACAAGTGATAGAAAAGACTTGACGTGTTGAAGTTGCTAGTAACAATTTGTGGTGGCATGTTTTGTAGATTACCGTTGTTCGGTTGGTGTCTGACTTAAAAAAAAAATCCAACCAAAACCAAACAAAGGAGGTCATGTTCCTTCTTTTGGCACCAATTCCTCTTCAGGCCTTTTGGTTTAATGTTCAGAGTAATCTCCGTCCGCGTCTGTTACATGACGTCCATGCACCTGCCGGTTTTCGCACGCATTAATTTATCAGAGCCGTAAAGTTATTTCAGGTGACGTGAAGCAGCAGCATTAGCCACAGCCCAGGCGTTAAAATGACCACATAAACAATAAACAATTATATCGTACGTTAAATATCCTAATATCACAGAACTATTTGCATGTATATCAAACAAATGAAGCAGATGCACTCTGCCCTTTGAGGGTTCTCTGTGAACTGAGCACCCAGTTCAAAGTGTTACTTTAAGTAATTGTCCAGACATGGATTAAGCTTTACGAGTCCCACCGGACAACAAAGGGTTGACGAGCACTAATTATTTGTTTAGGCACATTAATGAAAGTGCTGTCAATTTTTTTTTTCTCACTTCTTATTTCCGTTTTATCAGCTTTCATTCTTGTTAACCACCTCAGAGGAAACACACAGTTCAGTGTGTGGGTGTGCATGCACATGTGTTAAAGGCAGGAAGTCACAATTGTCAGAAGTCAGCACTTTCTTCCCCATGCCCTCAGCTGCTCTTGTTTGTGCTGCCAGCATTGCTCATTAACCAAGAATAGCCAATGACTTTACTCCCCTCCCTGACCTACTAGCGCAAAGCCGTTAAAGGTGGGCTCTGCTCTTCTCTGGTCTCCTTAGTTTACCTAACTCAGCTCAAGGATGCCAAAACATTCCTTGCATAGAACAGACATTCCATTCCCCCCGGAGAACGCTTTTAGGAATATTGTCTCTGAACTAAGGAAAAAACACTGTCTGTCTGGTGTACATGATGTCCTGTACTGCAATACAGTATATGTTTTGCCACCAAACAGATATACACACACAAACACATCGGTCTGTCCTGGAGTCAAATAGTTTTAGCTAGTATTTGCTTGTAAAGGTCTATGAAATCTAACAGTTGAAATCTTATAAAATGGGAGAAGTGCAAATATAAGCTCTGAAATGTTTGTTTCAGATCAATGTTCGTGTGACCACCATGGATGCAGAGTTGGAGTTTGCCATTCAGCCAAACACCACTGGAAAGCAGCTTTTTGATCAGGTCAGAATGAAAATGAAGTATTTTTCGCACATATAATGGTTGCATCCTGTAGGCCTCAATAAATGAACAATTGCGATCATTCTGTCAACATCTTTTATCAGGTTGTAAAGACAGTGGGCTTACGGGAAGTTTGGTTCTTTGGCCTCCAATATGTGGACAGCAAGGGTTACATAACTTGGCTCAAACTCAATAAAAAGGTCAGTATACCTCTGCTTTATTATGACACTACAATGAAAAATGCCATCTTTCTTAGGCTATATCTTCGTCAGTCTAGTTTCTTCAGCACTTCATATCTGGATGATGTTTTTGTTGTCCAGGTTACCCAGCAAGATGTGAAGAAAGAGAACCCACTCCAGTTTAAGTTCAGAGCCAAGTTCTTTCCTGAGGATGTTTCAGAGGAGCTCATCCAGGAGATCACCCAAAGACTCTTTTTCCTTCAAGTAAGCTTGGATCTAATGAGGATTGGATCTCACCTGGAATGGTGGACTTCAGTTTGACCTTCAAGTGTACAAAGCAAAATGCCAATTTCAGAGTGAAATCTGTCAATAGTTCTGTCAAGCGGTTAAAAATGAGCAATTAATTATGATCTTAAATTGACTTAATCTCTTTTTTTAATCCCACCTAAAAAATGAGACGCTCTCAATTTGAGATATTTTCATTAAATTCATTACATTATTGTGGCAGATATATAACTAAATATATACAAAAGAAAGTGGCTTTATGAAGTAGGACTTAAACCCCCCCCCCAAAAAAGTGATAACGCAATTAAAAATATATTGTGCTAAATATGACTATTCACAATTAAAGTGATAAATTGACACTCCTATTCATAATTATGCTTTCAGTTTGTTGAAGCATAAAGAAATATAAAGCTAAGTTTTATTTTCTTCAAGGTGAAAGAGGCCATCCTGAATGATGAGAACTACTGTCCCCCGGAAACAGCAGTGTTACTTGCCTCATACGCAGTGCAGGCCAAATATGGAGACTACGCCAAGGATGTTCACAAGCCTGGATACCTCACACACGACCGACTGCTGCCTCAGAGGTACATACCACATTTTTTAACATACGTGGTCCGCATTTTATCAGCTAATATTTTTGTGTACATGCAGAGTCCTGGAGCAGCACAAACTAACCAAGGAGCAGTGGGAGGACAGAATCCAGACATGGCATGAAGAACACAGGGGAATGCTCAGGTGTGTGATCCAGATAAAAGAGCATGTGTGGTTTGTTTGGACTTGTTGTATCATGTACAACAAGTACACGTACAAGTTTGTGAACCAAAACATGTTTTTAGAGTGTTGACCCAGTCCTATTGGAATGTGTGATTTTGTTGTGTACGTGTATGTATGCTACCATTTTTTATCACCAGGGAGGACTCTATTATGGAGTATTTAAAAATTGCCCAGGACTTGGAGATGTACGGAGTCAACTACTTTGAAATTAAAAACAAAAAGGGCACACAGTTGTGGCTGGGCGTGGATGCACTCGGTCTTAACATCTATGAGCACGAAGATAAGTGAGTGACTCATTAGAATCCTTATTGAATCAAGTTATTTTAATAGGCTACATAACATCTTATGTCTGTTGTGCATCCTTTGTTTGCAGGTTGACTCCAAAGATTGGCTTCCCCTGGAGTGAGATTCGAAACATCTCTTTCAACGACAAGAAGTTTGTTATCAAACCCATTGACAAGAAAGCACCCGTGAGTGTCTTGTGTAGTTTTGTTAATATTATAGTAATCTTGAATTAAATGGATACAATGCACAAACCGCAGAATTATCAGCAGCATCACATAAAGTAAGCAGTGCGTGTCCTGCAGGACTTTGTGTTTTACGCTCCTCGACTACGCATCAACAAACGCATTTTGGCGTTGTGTATGGGTAACCATGAGCTGTACATGAGGAGGAGAAAGCCTGACACCATTGAGGTGCAGCAGATGAAGGCTCAGGCTCGAGAGGAGAAGCACCACAAGCAGATGGAGAGGTATTTAAATGTACACATGTAGAATTGAACAGATTGCCTGAATTTGTAGCTGGAGAAGTAGCTGCCGTTAATAATATCTTCATCAATAGAGGGAAGGAAGGGTCTACGGCTGTACGGTCTGGAGGTGATATAAATAAAAACAAGTATCAGATTATATCGGCTTTCATCTAAATTCTCCAATACAAGCAGTCCTGCAGCGTGTTAACTTGTGCAAAGCTGGACATCTAGTTAACATCTAAAGGTCCTCCAATAAGCATACAATGATTGGTCTTGTATTTTAGTGAAGTTATTTACAAAAAAATAAAATGGTAGGTTATAGGCTACCAGGAGCTAGTAGCTATACAACAACTAAGCACACAGGTTGTAATCCGTGTTCTAAATTGAACAATATTGCAGTCTAAAACACTATGTGCAAGCATCAAATAATTATAGTTGCATAGGCATTAAGTATTCAAAGCAGAAACATATTAGAAAGTAAATTATTAGGAATAATGAATTAGAAATCATTTTTATTAGAAAGTAAATTATTGGGAATAATGAATTTGAAATAAAATTTTAACACTGATTTACCTAATATAATGAACATTTGTGATTTCATTATTGTGTGGGTGTGTGTATTATTTTGGCCATAATCTTGCAACCCTATGAGAAAGTATCCAGTAAGAAATGTGTCTGCATCATTCAACTTACTGTATCAGAAACTTGTTCTAATTAATTGTTGTGGCCACTAGGTGTCGCCAAAAACTATTACCGCTTCACTTCAATCAATCAATGTTTATTTATATAGCCCTAAATCACAAGTGTGTCAAAGGGCTGTACAAGCCACAACGACATCCTCGGTACAGAGCCCACATACGGGCAAGGAAAACTCACGCCAGTGGGACGTCACTTCAACTTCAAAACAGCATAAGTCCTGATAGTTAATAATACATAGGTTAGTATATTTTACACTGATTGTTTTGTGGGTAATTTCATAGTTAATAATAAATAGGTTAGTATTTTTTGCACTGATTATTGTTTTATGGGTAATTTCATTTGATAATTTTCACATTCCACACTACAAAAAATAAAAGTGTGTATGATTTGTGTTGTTATTGTATCAAATCAATATAGGTATCGACCAATACTCAATGTTCTAATATTAGTATGGTATCAGAAGTGAAAATGTTGTAGTCGGACACCTAGTACAGTCAATATCCTGTAGTCAGTCAGCGTGATGCTGGCTACTCCGGACACAGAAGACAAGGATGTGTCTTTGTAAAATGTGTTAACTGTGTCAGGGCCCAACTGGAGAACGAGAAAAAGAAGCGAGAGGCTGCAGAGAAGGAGAAAGAGAGGATCGAGCACGAGAAGGACGAACTTATGGAGAGGCTGAGACAAATTGAAGAGCAGACAATGAGAGCACAAAAAGGTACTTACGTTTTCCTGGGGTCTATTTTTTTTCACAGCATGAAAGCATGCAAATTGTTGGCCAATTGCCAACAAGTTGGGATGCTGTTATTTGCACATGTCATTAACATTTATGGAAGATTTTCCACAGGAGTGCAATATATTTATGGTGGTGGGCTGTTAGCTGCTATATTACTTTTTAATTTGCATAACTGACCATGATGCATGTGCATGTAATTTTTATGGATGCTGTGATAGACAGTGAGCAAAAACTTGAAAAGTTATTTTTTTTATGTCACAAGCAAAACGGCGCGGCCCTGTGAGTGCTTTTAGGCTACGTTCACACTGCAGGGTATGATGCCCAATTCAGATTTTTTGATAAATCCGATCATTTTATGTATTCGTTCACGTTACTAAAACATAAATGTGACTTTTATGTATGTTTAATGTGCACAGAATGATGCACATGTGCACAAAACATGATGTCCCACTTGGAGCCATTTTTACAGAAGTAAACATTTTCATGTAGCTGTCAGTCCTGGCACACTTTTGGCAATTTCAAGGAGTTTGTGCAACCGGCGTCTGCATTTATTATTTCACTAAGGAGATTAAGGAAGAGGACAACAATTTTACAATGGTAGTTTGTGGGGCAGTGGTGCACTTGTTGCAGTGTCTGTACTTAGGTGTGTTTGGGCTTGGGCTCGGAGACAGAGTGGTGAGACATTGACGGAAGTCCTCCCATATTTTAATCACTTGTAAATAGGGATGGGTACCGATTCACAAAAAAAATTCAACCTTTTGTTGCACAAGCCGTCACGTTGCAGACTCTGTACCGGTGCACTCAAGCAGCACTTCAGGGGACTTCCAATTGTCTATGCCAACAAACCAAGCTTGCCTGATAAACGCTCAAACGTCTAGTGAGGCTTCACTTATTAAAATGTGATAGCTAGATGTAAATTTATATTGGATGTGCCACATATTTTCTACTGCTTAGCAACAGTGTTTTTGCCTGGCAGTTTCAACACCTAAGTTTAGTGTTCAAAAGTAAAACTAAGATAAACATGACAATCAAAACAGCTTCCAGTACAAACACTTTGGAGGGCTAAAGCAAGACTGGCACATTCATTTTAAGCCCAGAGCCGCAGTAGCCCATATACTACTGCTATCTAACGTCTTGGAAATGTCACTGCATGCAAAGTATTATGTAATATATGCAAACGAAACTCAAAAATTTTATAAAACAAGATATAAGAGATACTAGACGACAGTTATCATAATCAGCTCAATTTAAATGTTACATAAAAACATTAGAGTTTACAAATAAACGATTAACATTTAAAAAACGCATGAACACACACAAGTACCTAAAAATTGGTAGCGTTGAGTACCTCTATTCCCAGGTACCAGAGGTTGTACAGCACACCTCTGAAACACTTTCTCTGTGAGGAATACTGCTACATGGGACTATTATTGATTTAAATGTGAAAGGTACTCATCCCTACTTCTAAAATATATTTTCACCAAAGACTGTTTTCTGCTTTATTGTCCTGCGTTTACTTTTTGCCTGTCTATTTTTGCAAAGAGTTTTGACTTTTGACTCCAGACTGCGGGTCAGCACGGTGGTACATTGGTTAGTGCGTGTGCCTCACAATAAGTTTTGGGATCTTTGTGTGGAGTTTGCATGTTCTGCTTATGACAGCATGGGTTCCCTCCGAGTACTCCGGCTTCCTTCCACCTCCAAAGACATGCACCTATGCATAGGCTGATTGGCAACACTAAATTGGCTATAGTGTGTGAACATAAGTGTGAATGCTTGTCTATCTGTGTTGGCCCTGCGATGAGGTGGTAACTTGTCCAAAGTGTACCCTCCCTTCTGCCCGGATGCAGTTGGGATAGGCACCAGCCCCCCAACGACCCCAAGAGGGACAAGCGGTACAAAATGGATGGATGAATGAATGGGTGGACTTCAAACTACAGCCAGAACGGCCACATATCTGATTTATATCCACATACGTAAGAGGATTTGAAAAAAAATTTAATTGTACTGTTCAAAACATTAGAATTTTTCTTGCACTGTGAGCATAGTCTTAGGTAGTAGTAATGGGACCCACAGCAACGCCTACTCCTCATTGAGAAGAGAGATATGCGCTGTCAGATTATCGTCTTTAAAGGTGTTCAATGAAAATTGAAAAGGATGCTGGATTTGTCGCTACTCGCTAAATATATTGGCAAAGTTGCTAAGTTGGCAACACATCCTTCCTGCAACGTTGTCTTATTCTCAGGCAGACGAGATGTGTTTAAGCAGCTGAGTAACAATGCATTTATTTGTGGCGGGTTTCTACATTTACAATGAAATATTTAAAATGTTGAAAATCATCCATTAACTATTTCTTGCAAATGTGTGTTTGTGTGTTCTCAGAGCTTGAGGAGCAGACTCGTAGGGCCTTGGAGTTGGAGCAAGAGCGTAAGAAAGCACGAGAAGAGGCCGAGAAGTTGGAGAAGGAAAGACAAGCAGCTGAGGAGGCTAAAAGCGAGTTGGCCAAACAGGCTGCGGACCAGCAGAAGAACCAAGAACAACTGGTGTGTGCTTCCTCCAGACTCTTCTTTCTTTGTTACTAAAGAAACAAAGACATGTGACTCTTTTAATATCAGGCTGCTGAGCTTGCCGAGTTTACAGCCAAGATTGCTCTCCTTGAGGACGCCAAGAAGAAGAAAGAAGATGAAGCCACAGAATGGCAGCACAAGGTGCAGCCCACCTTACTTACTGAATCCACACACACACACACCGACTGCATGGCCTTAGTTCTTTGTTTTCTTCTTTCACAGGCTATGTCAGCCCAGGAGGATCTGGAGAAGACCAAAGAGGAGCTGAAGACCGCCATAACCCCTATGCCAACCCCTCTGGGCGGCCACTCTGAGAGCGAGCATGACGAGCAGGATGAGAACCACGCCGAAGCTAGTGCCGAGCTTTCCAACGAGGGCGTCAGCCAGCTGGATCTGCGCAGTGAGGAAGCTCGCGTCACTGAAGCACAGAAGAACGAGCGGGTCAAGAAGCAGTTACAGGTATCCAGTCTACAAAGGTGTAGCTCCAAAGTGATCTTATTATTTCTAAAAATTGCCCACTTAAGTCAATGTCGACATATATGGTTAACCGCTTTTGTCGGAATTTCAGACTCATGCCAAACGTGTCATTATCGCTAAGCATAGGGAAACTACAACTAAGCTACGGCCTAGTTACACAGCATTAAAACGTGCACGCTTTGACTTCCTGTTCAGTGCAAAATAGGCTTCAAAATTAAAGCCTTGCAGTACTAACCTGGATTCTGCCACAGCAGACCTCAAGTGCGCATTTTGCCAAGTTGAGTTAGGAGTTCAGTGTCTGGTCGATTAGCATATGCTACACTGGCTCACTCCTCCCCCTACAAACACAGCCCCAGCCCTTAAAGGCTGTAATTGGTCAGCTTGTAGTAATTATTTCCTGTGTGTATATTACTCATTCAGGGGTAACACAGTCCACCTCTGAAATCTCTTCTCTGGTTTCGGATCAAGATTTGTTGTACCGCATTGATTAGTTCCAGCTGAAGGTCGGCCACAGCTACTAACACAATGCAACCAATTACATTTTTTACACATTAGAAGAAATATTTGCACATGTATTAAAACATTATTTTAGCATAACAGCTGTTAGATAAAATATTACCATATAGTATGAAAACTGAAGAATCTGAATAAAAATACACACATGGTAGAAACAATCTTAATTGTGTTAACATTGTTTCTACCATGTGTGTATTTAGGTTAAAAAATATTTTATTTACACCAAGTTTTGTAATGCAAGTAAATGTGCAAGCGATGGCTAGTTTGGTTTCGCTTAAAGGTTAACTGCACTTTTTTTGTAGAATTTTGCCTATCACTCACAATCATTTTGAGAGACAAGAACTTATGCCTTTTTTTATGATTTTAAACATTGAAAAAATGTTTAGAATGCAACATGCGGCTAATGGGAGTTGTCACCATTGTAGCCTTCAAAGCCCTCTTAAACCACTTTAAAACCCTCCAATGTTTTATACACATGCAAGTATATCATTAATGTAGTGACAGACACGTTGATAACGATACGTGTAGTAATATTTACTGTAAATTACTTCTTTCTTAGGCACATTTATCTCAGGAAACACATCACGGCAGACTTGATAATAGACAACAAAGATGGCTATATTTGGACAAATGAGGATTCACAACCTTATATTTTCGAAGCTGAACATACGGATGATTAACTGCTGGTTATAGAAGCGTAGGGAGCACGAAGAAAGGGTGAAAGGTTGGAGCAGACGGAAGCCAAAAGAGTCAGGACTGTCGTGACTTGGTGTTGTAAATACGGAGCTTGGAGCCAAGCTATGCCGAGAGAAATGGAGTGCTTACCCAAAATCAACTGGAAAAAAAACGTCCCCAGCCAGATTGACCAAACGGACAAATGTCCAACGAGTAAGTCACCATAAAATTAATCATGATACATGCAGCGCATCATGCTTGTTATTACAACTACATACACTTTTGAGTTAGCTGTGTACAAACAAAACATGAAATGTGAGCTAATTTTTTACAGATACTGTAATATGATTGTTCATGTTTTTCAGTCAGTATAGATTGGTGTCCTAGATTGGTGTCCTATTGTGTTGTGCATTACAAACTCGAAAGCGATTCAAGTGCTGACGCAGAAGCTAATTTACGGCTAATGCCGTCGCAAGGCGATGTGTTAATAATAATAACAATGTTGCCACAGCTTGATTATACAGGTTACGTATTGTAAATTAAGAATTGTTGGTGGTTTTTGGATGCATTTTCAGAGTGATTTAGACGCAGAATGTATTGTTCCCATTAGCAGCATTGCTAGCCACCTAGAACTAGACGATTATTACAAATTAGAATGCAGATAAAACAAAGCATGTGTTCTTGTCCCCCATAAGGATTGTGAATGCTAGATAAAATTCCCCCCAAAAAGTGCTGTTCCCCTTTAATGACGACCTCTGCTCATGTCAACATCAGTCAGCAACGTAAACATGTTTCACTTTATGTACATGTTTAACATTATGCTCATATTTGCATCCAAAATAAACTCTGCTTCTTCTTGTGTTCTAAAGACTTTGAGTTCGGAGTTGGCGGAAGCCAGAGACGAAACCAAGAAGACCCAGAACGATGTCCTGCACGCCGAGAATGTCAAAGCGGGTCGAGACAAGTACAAAACGCTGCGTCAGATCCGACAAGGCAACACAAAGCAGCGCATCGATGAGTTTGAGTCAATGTGAATAGACCTCTTTGCCCCGCCTTCTACTTTTCTCCTGAACAGCCGCACACTTTTTTTAATGGACAATTGATGCCGCTGCCCTTTTCGTCCCCTCAGACCCAAACCCAACGTCATCCCCTGCTTGCCAAAGTTGTATTTCTCATGCCCTGCAGAAGAATTTCAATGTGGAACTCAGATTACGTGTGGGAAGACAGTGTAGGCAAAAAGAAAAAATGACATCGCTTACTTGAGCTTGAGTGCACGTCTCCTTCAAGATTGCCTGCCCTCTTTTTGTTTTAAGTTCCTTTTGCTTTTTCTTTCATTTTATCGCTTGTTTTTAGTTGCCTGCCCCAAATGCTGAGGCTAAATCAAGCAAACCCGGCGATTAGGGAGTCTAATTACTTCGGGAATGTTATATTGATTATTAAATGCGACCAGTGTTGTCTCCTAAAGCTCATATAGCTGAGGTCAATGATGTAAAAAAAGTTGAGTAGTATTTACGTTCAAACTGGATTTCTAGACATGTGAAATATTTTTTGTTGGGAAAAGAGACACCTGACCTGTCACCTGTCAGGTGTCGATGGATGAATGTAGCAAAGGTGACAAAGGGAAAGTATGTTACACACGCAGCTGGAAAGTGTTGCTCGTTGCATCCCAGTGTTAGGTGTGCAGTCACTATGGAGCGTTTGTGTGTCTGCATCACTTTGTGTGCAAGTGGAAATGTGGCAGCTGGCCGGGGAGCTCGGAAAACATCAAATCTACCTCTGGCATGTCCTTTCCCCCCCCCCGCCCCAAAAAAAGGAGGTGGCCTTAGACAAACAAGAAGATATACTGAAGACATAATGTTGTCCAAGATGGCTTAAGGCGACTGCATTGGATGGAATGTTTGCGTTTGGACCTGGTGTGTGCTCAAATGTTACCTGTTACAAAGAATTGTGAGAAATCCCTTTAAAGTCTCAATTCAAGTTGAACACCGTCCCTGCGCATTGGATAAGGATGCATGTTTAAAATGAATTAACTTTGAAGATAATGTGTTTTCTTTTTATTGCACAGAGCAAAGCTTTCATGGTTGTATTTGTTACGCAAAACTGGACAGCTGGTGCAGGTTAGGAATTTTTAATAGTCAAAGGGTTTTTAAAGCACTTTGCCTGCCCTTTGTTTATGAATATGTTTGCCAATCGTAGGTACAAATGGTAATGTGCTTCCAGGCCATTTTTTGAGTTCCGTTCACAAAGCCTAAACCAGCCCGCGTATGGTTAACACGTATCACTTTCATCGTATCGAGGTTGGTTTATGAAAGTAGGCTTCAGTTAAATGTTTTTTGGCCTCACCATGATATGATGTTCTGGCACCAGCTGTCACAGTGTGCCGTTATTCCTTTCAGAGTCAATATGTTTATGTTAGAAGATTGTAAGATATGGTTTGCTGGATTACCAATAAAATATTTTAAATTTCATTAATGCACCAACCCTTCATTTTGCTATTTAGGATAAAATAACAGCGCTACTGGCTCCTAATATATGAAAAAGGAAAGTGTATGGAATTGTAATACTTATAGTGATATATTGTACCCTTTTTGATTATAGGTGAGGCAGTGTAATAGCCTTCATCTGGAATGTTTGAACGGAAGGATAATTTGTCCCTGATCAGAATGATTCTTGGTTCGTCGAAGCCTAGGAGACGCAACAATGTATGGAGGCGTACACAGGATTTGAACAATTAGCATTTAATTGCAAATATTTTAAATGTTGAACTGTTCACCATAACAACAAATACAAATATACAATAAAAAATATATAGTCAGAATGTCCTTTTTGTTTGTAGGTCTGTGTCTTAGTGTTGTGTGTCTCTGTGACCCAACCATCAGCTTGTCGGTTCTGGGTTAGCCTGCCTTCCAACTGTGGGAAAATCTGCAATTGTAGGGTCCAGTCCAAGGAAGGAGAATCCAAATAAATCAAGGAAAATAAAAGTAAACTTGACCTGAAAGAGGTCAGAATAATACAGCTTAATGTTTGCATTATAGTATTTACAATGACTTCTAACAAAGCTTTCACAAAATATATATCAAATTTCTAGTTGAACAGCATCCATCCATCTTCTACCGCTTATCCCTTTTGGGGTCGCGGGGGGCACTGGAGCCTATCTCAGCTACAATCGGGCGGAAGGCGGGGTACACCCTGGACAAGTCGCCACTTCATCGCAGGGCCAACACAGATACAGACAACATTCACACTCACATTCACACACTAGGGCCAATTTAGTGTTGCCAATCAACCTATCGCCAGTTGCATGTCTTTGGAGGTGGGAGGAAGCCGGAGTACCCGGAGGGAACCCACGCAGTCACGGGGAGAACATGCAAACTCCACACAGAAAGATTCCGAGCCCTGGATTGAACCCAGGACTACTCAGGACCTTCGTATTGTGAGGCAGACGCACTAACCCCTCTGCCACCGTGCTGCCCGTTGAACAGCATATTTTTCAAATTATCATAACACACTCAAACAACTTGAAAGTGTATACAGTAAACATGACATCAAAACGGAACAGCTAAAGCACTTCATACAGTTAGGTCCATAAATATTTGGACTTTAACACCATTTTCGGTGTTCCAGCTCTGTACAACATCACATGTGCTTTAAGTGCAGACTTTGAGCTTTAATTTGAGGGTATTTACATCCAAATCAGGTGAACGATGTAGGAATTACGTCACATTTGATATGTGCCATCCACTTTTTAAGGGACCAAAAGTAATTGGACAAAAGAACAATCATAAATCAAATTGTCACTTTTTGATACTTTGTTGCAAATCATTTGCAGTCAATGACAGCCTGAAGTCTGGAACCCATAGACATCACCAGACGCTAGGTTTCGTCCCTGGTGATGCTCTGCCAAACCTCTGCTGCAGCTGTCTTCAGTTCCTGCTTGTTCTTTGGGCATTTTCCTTTCAGTTTTGTCTTCAGCAAGTGAAATGCATGCTCAATTGGATTAAGGTCAGGTGATTGACTTGGCCATTGCAGAACATTCCACTTCTTCGCCTTAAAAAACTCTTTGGTTGCTTTCGCAGTATGCTTCGGGCCATTGTCCATCTGCATTGTGAAGCGCCGTCCAATGAGTTTTGAAGCATTTGGCTGAATGAGCAAATAATATTGCCCATAACACTTCACAATTAATTCCGCTGCTTTTGTCAGCTGTCACATCATCAATAGATATAAAATATCATGTTCCACTGGCAGCCATGCGTGCCCATGCCACTACACTACCACCACCATGCTTCACTGATGAGGTGGTATGCTTTGGATCTTGAGCAGTTCCTTCCCTTCTCCATACTCTTCTTTCTATCATTCTGGTACAAGTTGATCTTTGTCTCATCTGTCCATAAGATGTTGTTCCAGAACTGCACAGGCTCTTTTAGATGTTTCTTGGCAGACTCTAATCTGGCCTTCCTGTTTTGAGGCTCACCAATGGTCTATACCTTGTGACGAAACCTGTGTATTTCCTCTGGTGAAGTTGTCTCTTGATTGTTGACTTGGACACAGATACACCTACCTCCTGGAGAGTTTTCTTCATCTGGCCAATTGTTGTGAAGGGTTTTTTCTTGACAAGGGAAAATATTTGTCTGTCATCCACCACACCATGGTCTTCCAGGTCTTTTGGTGTTGCTGAGCTCACCAGTGTGTTCTCTGTTTTTAAGAATGTACCAAACGGTTGATTAGGCCACACCTAAAGTTTTTGCTATCTCTCTGATTTGTTTGTTGTGATTTTTCAGTCTAGTGATGGCTTGCTTCACTGATAGTGACAGCTCTTTGGACTTCATATTGAGAAATGACCTCCACAGGCGAATCTCATGCCACCGAGGAGCCTTTTAACTACCTCGGGAACCTCAGCCCCAGAAATGGGAGAGCCCACCACAGATTACCCAGCACTGCTTTCTCACAGGAAGATGTGTATTTGAGATTGAGGAGGTCTTCAAAGTATTCCCTCTATCGATCGACAACTTCCCGAGTTTAAGTCAGCAGCACACCATTTCCACCATACACAGTGTTAACAGTGCACTGCTTTCCCCTCCTAAGGCGGCAGATAATAATCCAAAATGGCTTCGAAGTCGTCCGGAAGTCGTTTTCCATGGTTTCCCCGAAGTCCTCCCATGTCCGAGTTTTTGCCTTTGTGATCGCCAAAGCAGCACACCGCTTGGCCTGTCGGTACCTGTCCACTGCCTGCGGGGTCCCATGAGCCAAAAGTAACCGATAGGACTCTTTCTTCAGCACCCTTCAGGCACCCCAACCAACGGGTTCTGGAATTGCTGCCACAATAGGCACCAAACACCTTGTAGCCACAGTTCCAATAGACCGCCTGGACAATAGAGGAACGAAACATGGTCCATTAGGCCTCAATGTCCAGCACAATCCTTGTGACATGTTCCAAGTTTTTCTGGAGATGGGAATCGAAACTCTCTAACAGGAGACCCTGCTAGATATTCCCAGCAAACCCTCACAATGCGTTTGAGCCTGCCAGGTCTGACCGGCATCCTCCCCCCTACTTGTCCGCTGTCTCCGGGGTCTCATGAGCTAAAAGGATCCAATAGGACTCCTTCTTCAGTTTGACTGCATCCCTCACAACCAGTGGGTTCTGGAATTACCGCAACAACAGGCACCAACTACCCTGCAGCCACAGCTCCAATCAGCTGCCTTACTGAACATGGTCCATTAGGCCTCAATGTCCAGCGCCTCCTTCGTGACATGTTGAAAGTTCTTATGGGGGTGGTAATTGAAACTCTACCTAACAGGAGACTTTGCTAGACATTCAAAGCCAACCCTCACAATGACCGGCATCCTCCCCCACCGTAGAGCCAACTCATCACCAGGGGGTGATCAGTTGACAGCTCAGCTCTTCTCTTCGCCCGAGTGTCCAAAACATGAGACCGCAAATCCGATTACACAACCACAAAGTTGATCATCGAACTGTGGCCCAGGGCGTCCTGGTGCCAAGTGCACATATGGACACCCTTATGTTTGAACATTGTGTTTGTTATGAATAATCCTTGACAAGCACAGAAGTCCAATAAAAAAACACCACTCAGGTTCAGATCCGGCGGCCGTGCCTCCCAATCACGCCTCTCCAAGTTTCATTGTCGTTGCCAATGGGAGCGTTGAAGTCCCCCAGCAGAACTCTGGTATCACCTGTGGACAGTACTGGAGAGGAAATCCAAAAAGGATTGTTACTCTTAGCTAGTTTGGTGCGTGAGCGCGGAGCTGGCCTCTCGTCTACTGGGTCAACTCCAACGTAAAGGCTCTAAGCCAGGGGGCTCCAATAATTGCCTACCCAGCCCGTCACCTCTCACTGCTTGCAAGGCCAGAGTGGAAGAGAGTCCAGCCCTTCTCGAGAGGACTGGTTCCAGAGCCCTGGCTGTGAGTCGAACCAGATCCAGTCGGGACTTCTTTTCGCGCACCAGTTCAGGCTCCTTCCTCCCTAGCGAGGTGACGTTCCATATCCCAAGAGCTAGCTTCTGTAGCCGAGGATAGGACTGCCAAAGGCCTCCTACCTGGTGCCGCCCAGCTCACAATGGACTTGACCTCTATGCCCCCTCCAGTGGTCAGCCCATTGGAGGTGGGGCCCACGTTGCCTCTTTGGGCTGTGCCCGGCTGGTCCCCATGGGGACAGGCCGGCCACCATGCGCTCGTCATCGATCCCACCTCTGGGCCTGGCTCCAGAGGGGCCCCCGGTGGCCGCCAGACAACATACTGTAGCTCTTAAGCTCATTGGGCACACAAACTCCTCTACTTCCTTAGATTTGGTGATAATAATTAAGCACCTTTTAAACATTTGCAACTTTTTCCACCTCAAAGAAGAAAGCTAGAACACACAGATAAACAAACCGTTTCTCTCTTGCCAGAGAGAAGCAGTGAGGGAGGCCTCCTCCTGCATGAACCAACTGGTCCAAGCTACACTTCTAGCACGGTGGTAGCACCGTGTCCGATGACTGTGCATTTTGGCACCTGCGGATCCCACCAAGGCTGATATCAGTCTCCTGGACTCCTGGTCTTATGGTGGCGCAATTCAAGGGGCCCTGCGTTCTCCATCTCAGAATGTCCTCCCAACACACCTGCTGTACACGGTGGGCCGTACTCAAGTACTCAACTCACCTTCGTCCGACGATTGTAAGGCGAGGTTCGTAGTCAGATCAGAAAAGTCGTCAATTCTAAGATGCCCTTAGTAATAACACTTATAATAAGGGCCGCCGTGCCATATACAAAAATGTTATTAAATTAAACAGGTCATCCATCCATTTTCTACCGCTTATTCCCTTCAGGGTTGCGGGGGGTGCTGGAGCCTATCTCAGCTACAATCGGGCGGAAGGCGGGGTACACCCTGGACAAGTCGCCACCTCATCGCAGGGCCAAAACCGATATACAGACAACATTCACACTCACATTCAGACACTAGGGCCAATTTAGTGTTGCCAATCAACCTATCCCCAGGTGCATGTCTTTGGAGGTGGGAGGAAGCCGGAGTACCCGGAGGGAACCCACACAGTCACGGGGAGAAGATGCAAACTCCACACAGAAAGATCCCAAGTGCAGAATCGAACTCATGACCTTCGTATCGTGAGAGGTAGAAAATGGATGGATGGATAAATAGGTCATATGACTTTTTTTCCTAAATTAAAACACTTCCCTGTGGTCTACATAAGATGTAATGGTGGTTCTTTGGTCAAAATATTGCATAGATATGTTTTACAGAGACCAAGATGGCGGCGCATTGCTATGCAGCAGCTCGGTGACGCTCTTGGGAGTGTAGAGCGATTTGGCAAAAAACACCCGTCATTTCTGTCAATTTCATAGCTGGCTCAAAGCGTGAACACTCTGTGATCACATACGACCGACAGACAATTCTGGATGTGGATGGATCGGGTCGTTATAGACTGAAAGATGCATGTACGGTGGACCTACTCGCTAGCATGGGAATACTTCGCGGGCTACATCGAGCGGCCTTTGTAGCAGCGGAGTCAAGTGCTAGCGGTGACCGCCAATGGAGACGACGTAAGCGGTGTGAGCGGAAGCAGAAGCGGGGATGCCGAGCGGGGCTAACAACAAAGGGAAAAGCTAACCAAAGAAGCGCTAGTCCGGGTAAGAAGTCTTTTAAACTAGAACTAGCCGGCGCCAGGCTGGATAATCCCTGCACACATAGCAATTCTCTTAGAATAAAACACAACTCACATAATGTTTTTTCTTTTGTGACCGTGTCAGAGGCATACTTGCAATCTACTGAGGTGGCTAACTATGATGCGTTCAGTTTATCGCAACATCTAGCAAACAATCGGACAATTCCCGTCGTATCAATTCCTAGATATGGTCGAAACTATTTAAAGTGCACTACGCATAATAAACGCAACATTATTAATATTGCTACTTCGGATAATTTCAACAAACAATCCTCAAAACAGCCCACTACCTATAATATGGGCTTTTCAAACATAAGATCATTATCTTCCAAAACGTTATTAGTTAATGAGGTCATTAGAGACAACAAACTTGACGTTGTTGGTCTCGCCGAGACCTGGCTCAAACCAGACGATTTTTTTGCGCTAAATGAGGCATCTCCTCCTAACTATACCAATGCACATGTTGCCCGACCTCTTAAAAGGGAAGGGGGTGTCGCACTAATATACAATGAAAACTATAATTTTACACCTAACCTAAATAATAAATATAACTCGTTTGAGGTGCTCACTTTGAGGTTTGTCACACCGCTGCCTCTCCACCTGGCTGTTATCTACCGCCCCCCTGGGCCCTATTCGGACTTCATCAGTGAATTCTCAGAGTTTGTTGCTGTTCTAGTGACGCACGCCGACAATATAATCATAATGGGGGACTTTAATATCCATATGAATACCCCATCGGACCCTCCATGCGTGGCGCTCCAGACTATAATTGATAGCTGTGGTCTTACACAAATAATAAATGAACCCACGCATCGCAACGGTAATACGATAGATCTAGTGCTTGTCAGGGGTGTCACCACCTCTAAAGTTACGATACTCCCGTACACTAAAGTAATGTCCGATCATTACGTTATAAAATTCGAAGTTCTGACTCATTGTCAACAAACTAATAATAATAATAATAACTACTATAGCAGCCGCAACATTAATGCTGCCACAACGACGGCTCTTACTGACCTACTGCCTTCGGTAATGGCACCATTCCCAAATTATGTGGGCTCTATTGATAACCTCACTAACAACTTTAATGACGCCCTGCGCGACACCATTGATAGTGTAGCAGCGCTAAAGCTAAAAAAGCCCCTAAAAGGCGTACCCCATGGTTAACAGAAGAAACTAAAGCCCAGAAATTATCATGTAGAAAGCTGGAACGCAAATGGCGTGCAACTAAACTTGAGGTTTTCCATCAAGCATGGTGTGATAGTTTAATAACTTATAAACGCATGCTTACCTCAGCTAAAGCTAAATATTACTCAAATCTCATCCACCTTAACAAAAATGATCCTAAATTTTTGTTTAGTACAGTAGCATCGCTAACCCAACAAGGGACTCCTCCCAGTAGCTCCACCCACTCAGCAGATGACTTTATGAATTTCTTTAATAAGAAAATTGAAGTCATTAGAAAAGAGATTAAAGACAACGCATCTCAGTTACAACTGGGTTCTATTAACACAGATACGACTGTATATACGACGGATACCGCCCTCCAAAATAGTTTCTCTCTCTTTGATGAAATAACATTGGAGGAATTGTCAAAATGTGTAAATGGGACAAAACAAACAACATGTTTACTTGACCCAATTCCTGGGAAACTTATCAAGGAGCTTTTTGTATTATTAGGTCCATCAGTGTTAAATATTATAAACTTATCACTTTCCTCTGGCACTGTTCCCCTAGCATTCAAAAAAGCGGTTATTCATCCTCTACTCAAAACACCTAACCTCGATCCTGATCTCTTGGTAAACTACCGGCCGGTGTCCCACCTTCCGTTTATCTCGAAAATCCTCGAAAAAATTGTTGCACAGCAGCTAAATGAACACTTAGCGTCTAACAATCTCTGTGAACCTTTTCAATCCGGTTTCAGGGCAAATCACTCTACGGAGACAGCCCTCGCAAAAATGACTAATGATCTATTGCTAACGATGGATTCTGACGCTTCATCTATGTTGCTGCTTCTTGATCTTAGCGCCGCTTTCGATACTGTTGATCATAATATTTTATTAGAGCGTATCAAAACGCGTATTGGGATGACAGACTCAGCCTTGTCTTGGTTTAACTCTTATCTTACTGACAGGATGCAGTGTGTCTTCCATAACAATGTGACCTCGGACTATGTTAAGGTAACGTGCGGAGTTCCCCAAGGTTCGGTTCTTGGCCCTGCACTCTTTAGTATTTACATGCTGCCGCTAGGTGACATCATACGCAAATACGGTGTTAGCTTTCACTGTTATGCTGATGACACTCGACTCTACATGCCCCTAAAGCTGACCAACACGCCGGATTGTAGTCAGCTGGAGGCGTGTCTTAATGAAATTAAACAATGGATGTCCGCTAACTTTTCGCAACTCAACGCTAAGAAAACGGAAATGCTGATTATCGGTCCTGCTCAACACCGACATCTATTTAATAATACCACCTTAACATTTGACAACCAAACAATTAAACAAGGCGACTCGGTAAAGAATCTGGGTATTATCTTCGACCCAACTCTCTCGTTTGAGTCACACATTAAGAGTGTTACTAAAACGGCCTTCTTTCATCTCCGTAATATCGCTAAAATCCGTTCCATTTTGTCCACAAGCGATGCTGAGATCATTATCTATGCGTTCGTTACATCTCGTCTCGATTACTGTAACGTTTTATTTTCGGGCCTCCCTATGTCTAGCATTAAAGGATTACAGATGGTACAAAATGCGGCTGCTAGACTTTTGACAAAAACAAGAAAGTTTGATCATATTACGCCTATTCTGGCTCACTTGCACTGGCTTCCTGTGCACCTAAGATGCGACTTTAAGGTTTTACTACTTACGTATAAAATACTACACAGTCAAGCTCCTGCCTATCTAGCCGATTGTATTGTACCATATGTCCCGGCAAGAAATCTGCGTTCAAAGAACTCCGGCTTATTAGTGATTCCCATAGCCCAAAAAAAGTCTGCGGGCTATAGAGCGTTTTCTATTCGGGCTCCAATACTATGGAATGCCCTCCCGGTAAAAGTTAGAGATGCTACCTCAGTAGAAGCATTTAAGTCTCATCTTAAAACTCATTTGTATACTCTAGCCTTTAAATAGACTCCCTTTTTAGACCAGTTGATCTGCCGTTTCTTTTCTTTTCTTTTCTACTCTGCTCCCAACCCGGGGTGGACCGCTAGCCTGTTCATCGGATGGGGACATCTCTACGCTGCTGACCCGTCTCCGCTCGGGATGGTTCCTGCTGGCCCCACTATGGACTGGACTTTCGGTGATGTGTTGGACTTTCACAGTATTATGTCAGACCCACTTGACATCCATTGCTTTCGGTCTCCCCTAGAGGGGGGGGGGTTACCCACATATGCGGTCCTCTCCAAGGTTTCTCATAGTCATTCACATTGACATCCCACTGGGGTGAGTTTTCCTTGCCCGTCGTGGCTTGTACAGCCCTTTGAGACACTTGTGATTTAGGGCTATATAAATAAACATTGATTGATTGATCGATTGATACAGACCATCTTCAAGCCGCTTTTTGACTGTCTCTTCAGGATGTGTTTTGTGGGCGGTCTTATTTACGTGCCTCCACCTCGACAGCTTCGAACTATACGGTACTTCGTATTAGACATTGCAACAGTGGAGGATGCATGTGCATGTACGAGCCAGTCTGCCCCACAACAACAGGAAAGAGAAAAAAAAGGAGCTTATTGTCTACGCGCAAAGCACTTTGAGTAAATTGACAAAATATGTCAGATTGGCACTCCAACAAGTCAATAACATCAACAAAGCTCACGTTTGTGCATTCACGCACAGCATAAAAAAATTAGTGGACAAAATGAGACAAAGAAGGATTGGCATAAAACGCGTATTTCTGTGGCAGCGTCGGAGAAAGTTGTACATGTAAACAAACTACAGTGAGTTCAAGGACAGCTGAAAATAGTAGGACAAAACAACGCTCGCCAAATACTCTCATCAGTGAAGCATGTGTAACAAACAGTGGGATTTCTAACAATTAGGAAGGTTTGCGTCATGTTTGTCCTCCGATAGAAACCATATTAAAACAAAAACTTTTTTTTCACCTAATCTTTTTCCATTTTCACACATTTTTAAAAAAGCTCCAGTGAGCCACTAAGGTGGCGCTAAAGAGCCACATGCGGGTTGCCAAACCCCACCTTAGACATTCAATGCGTTTTGCGTAGTAAATAACCATCAATATGGACATGGTATTTACGTCCAACTGTATCTTAGAGCCAACAATAGTAATTACATACCTTTGTTCTCTCTGGTCTTCTCTCAGTATTGGTGTACCCCGCCTTCCACCCAAATGCAGCTGAGATAGGCTACAGCACCCCCCGCGCCCCCGAAAGGGACAAGCGGTAGAAAGTGGATGGATAGTATTGTTTATCTTATGCATGTCACATGGTATTAAAGGACTTCAAACATGACATAAAGTTAAGTACATCATCATCATCACTGCTATCAGAATCATGAAAGATGTACCCATACTTGCAGTGCCAGTTAAATTTCTACCTTGGTAAATGTTTTTGACACAATACGTGTTTAATGTAATTAAAAAAGTTAATCAGCTACAAAGCTGTCAAAGGTGAGTTCTCTTTTCTTTTCTTTTTTTCCCCAGGGCCTTTTGTGGCCCTAAACAATATTTTGTTTGTGGACTCGCTTTGGTCTTTATATTATTACTCTACTAGAGTAACACGCTCTAGGAGTTGGGGCTGACTGCAGCTTAGTGGAGGGGTGGGGATGTTGTAACGGACCCCAAAGCACAGGAGAGAGCCTGAGCTGAAAAGTTTAAATATTGTTTTCCTTCCATTTAAATATGTAAGAAATAAAAAATGGTAATACAAAATTAATATAACAAAGTTTAATGGTAAAGTTGCTTGAATCAAATTAAAAATGTCTATGAGTACCTATAACCCCTATCAAAAAATGTGAAATGGTTCTTATCTGGATAGCGGGAAACCCAGCATGGAACATTTCACTCAACACAGACGTCAAACCAGAACAACTACCAAAAGTAGATTTGGCTATTAGAGCTGGAGTGTGTGCATAATAGACAATGTCAACAAAAATGCAGTTCAAGTATGTTTATAATTAGATATTAAGAGATTATGTATTAACATTTTAAAAGTTATGTAAAGATGTGTATTTACTAGAAATAACCCAGCAGGCTCAATACAATGTTGATACATACAAGTCCTTTAAAACTGACTTTGAAAAAACGTTGCAAAATAGTTGTATTTGTACATTGAGACAATGTTGTTTGCGAAATGACCAAATTTCAATGGTCAGATCAACGTCACAACATGACATTGAATAAACGTTGTCAAAAAGCATGTTGTTTCAACGTTGTATTAGTCTTGTAGAATATTGGTTGGGAAATGACCAAATTTCAATGGTCAAATCAACGTCAGAACCTAACATTGATTATTGTGGACAAAAAGCATGTTGTTCCACAGTTCGGTTTGAGTAGCTCAAAGTCAGAACCTAATTTAACAAGTTCTCAAAGTTGTTTTAATGTCTTGTGCTTGCTGGGAATCACGTATGAACAATAAACAATAAGACTACATTGACAATTACAGTTCAGCTTAATCCAATATTATCAATTGTCATGTGTTTTTATACCAGATAATGTTTATGAGAAAAGGTAAAGAAATAGGTTGATAGGTCCAAGTGGGAACAGAAAAGTGTTGGATATCTCCTACTGCAGTAAAGCCAATTCAAAACTGCTAAGACACTTGAGCATTAATTAAAAAAGTAAACAAAATACAATAATAGGGGCAAAAACTATGAAAACCCAAATGTTCTTTAGACATTATGGCTTTGTTGAAAACGTTCGGCAACAATATAAATTGAAGTAGTACGGTCATTTTATGAATACGGTCATAAATCTGTCACGATACTTAATTAGCAATTACCTCTATGGACTTTTGAAGTGATGCGGCCGTGATGCTGCTAAACAAACTAAAACTTTTACAAAGAACCTGTTGACTCTACTCTGGATAAAGGTTTATCAAAGACAAAGTATAATTGTCTCCATGATGAAATTAAGTCTGTCAAAGTAGAACAACCAAACACCTGCAGAGCAGGACAACCATGTTGATGATCAGCTACTGAAGTGACCGCTCGCCATAATCATGTCCCTTCACCCCTAGTTGTTATAGCCCTAACCAACTGCATAGTGTTTATGCCACACTGTAAAAGAAAAAAGTTGAGAAAACGCACATTTTCAAGGCAACATGATGCAATAAAATGTTTGCGTTTTTTCAACTTTTGACTACTATTGTTGACTTAACTAAGATTTACAAGTTGAGATAAGAGCTATGTCAACTCGGATCTTCTTGTCAGTAATATCACATATGATCACAGGTAATATGAAAGAATGTACAACAATTCTTCTCAACTGAAGAGGAGAAATATAACCTTAGAGGGGAAAAAAAAGTAAAACATTTATATGCACGTACAACACTTAGAACTTTTAGCATATCAGTATGTGGAATTAAATTATGGAATGGATTAAGTAAAGAAGTTAAAAATTGTACTGATATGATCCAGTTTAATAGGTTGTTCAAAATAACATTGCTTACAAAGTACAAAGAAGAAGAATTATGAGAAATACTTCCAACCTTATTGAAAATAAGATATTCTTCATCTCAGTATGTTAATGACTGAATTAATTCATTACATATTACAAAACTGTTGTGTATACTAATTCATAGATGTTATTTTATTATATAAAAAGGTCAGTAAATGATTCTATATATTCGTAAACGCTTTGAAGTGGGAAAGGGGTAGGATTAAATAAGCTTTGCTTCTTCCTACTCCTTTTCGGGCATGATGTAAAATGAAATGATATGAAATTGTGTGATGTATTATGATGTAAGTGTGTTCATGTTCGAAATAAACTAAAGAAAGAAAGAAAGAATATTCCATATGATTTGTGGATTTATTCTTTTGTGAAAGTCAATATCTAAATTCCATTTAAAGCAGCACAAGTTAATATCACATATGATCACAAGTTAATATTCCATATGATTTGTGGCTTTATTCTTTTGTAAAACGGACCAAACTCGCCACAAAATTAACTACAACAAGATAGATTTTTCAAGAAAGATTGAAAGATCCGAGTTGACATAACTCTTATCTCAACTTGTAAATCTTAGTTAAGTCAACAATAGTCAAAAGTTGAGAAAACGCAAAAATCTTGTTGCATCATGTTGCCTTGAAAGTTTGCGTTTTCTCAACTTTTTTTTTTTTTTTTTTACAGTGCAGGGGCTGGCCCTGGTTTTTACTATGACAGACCCGCTAATCAGTACGTTTTGCATCTACAGATTATGGAAAGGTGGCTGGTGTTCAGAACTGGACAGTGTCAGGACACAAGGTGGCAAAGCTTTCAATTACCACTTAAAAAAAAAAAAAAAAAAGTCTTTGCACATTAACAAGATCAGGTACCAGTCGATTACTCCAAAAACGTTCATATGCAGAATAATTATTTATTTATTGTGTGTGGAGTCAGTCCTCAGCTTCCCCTATGACGGCTGACTGAGAAGACGTTTTTGCGAAGCGAATCCAACTGCTCTCAACTGTTTGTAAGAACAGTAAACTCAGGAATACAACTCACGTCCCAATCAGCAAGTTCGTCCTGGACCGCATCTTTGTTTGTGACAAGCACAACATCTTGTTCTGCCAGACACCCAAAGTTGGAAACACACAATGGAAGAAGGTCCTCATTGCTCTCAACGGTATGTAGAAGACTGTTCACAGGTTACTGTTACCTCAACTGTTAGAAGTTTTTGTGTCCTTGTTGTCGGCAGGAACCTTCACCAGTGTGGAGGAGATCCCGGAGAACCTCGTCCATGACCATGAGAAGAACAGCCTGCCCCGCCTCTCGTCGTTCAAACCACAAGAAATTGCACTCAGGTAAGTCAGTCAGATGGCATGCAACTAACAACTATTTGAATAGTTGACTAATCATAGACTATTTTACCTGATGAAATACACCTGTTCAGTGCCTCTTATGTAGCCTCGGGCTTTTGAATTCAGCTTGATATATTTTTAAGCATGTGGTACTTCAAACTCATAATAAAGTAGTGCTGTCCTGATACAACTACCAATATTGGAGCCTTGAGTATTGGCCGATACCAATATTAATCCAATATCATATCAGCACGAATCATATTACATTCTTAAAAAAAAGTTAATTATTAGTGTGTAGTTTGAAGTTAATAAAAAAGCTTGATCAAGTGAAATTACTCAGAGAACAATTGTTGGTATGAAAAACTCTGACCTCATGACAGACTTACAGGACGTTGTCTTTAAATTGCAGTGGAGTGGTAATTTTTTTTTCTGTGTCACCAAGTGGCTTTAATAGTTAAGTTAAGCTAATGATGCAGTATGTTGAATGATGCGGACAAGTTTGTTACTGGATATTCTGCCTTGAAGACTTTGTATTTGTAATATGCGACTAAAATGATTTGATACGTGATTATATTGACAAATGTAGTGTTTTCAAATGCAATATTGTTCAATTAGGAACACTTATTATATGTGCCTAGCTTGCATGCTATTGTGTGCTTAGCTGTTGTGTAGCTGCTAGCTCCTTGTAGCCCATAGCCTACCATGTTTACTAGGGGTGTGCATCTCTGCCTTGAATGCCGATATGAATCTAAATACATGGGTTACGATTAGGGTTGGGTATCGTTTGAATTCGAACGATTCCGATTCTTTGTTTCGATTCCGATTCCTGACGATTCTCGATTCCGATTCTTCTTGTACCATGCCGGGATCAATGTGTTTGACAGGTAGTCCCTGGGAGGTGGTATGCATTTTGGGTTGAGAGTTTTCATCATATCCCTGCAAACATAAACAAATATGTAATGTTGCTGTTACTGTTTAGCCCAGTATCAATTAGCTTAGCTCTAACGTTATTGCTTAACTAACCTAAATGTTGGAGATTCCACCTCTGAAAAGGGATGCAGTCTTTTGACTATGTGTGCAGTGACCTTTCTGTGGCACTCTTCCGTCTGTGGCACCGACATCTTCCCCATTGCCGCTACGTTGAACGGAGTACGCTGAGCACATCGCGGAGCCTGGCTAGCAGGTTGTAAATTGTCTATGAAAAAATACACGGGCTAATTTGTTAGTTGCCTCAACGTTGGCGCAAAACACATTATTTATTGCATGTATATTGTTTTACTTACCGGATTCGGACTGCAGTGCAGTCACCGAGGTGCCAGGCTCGGCGCCGGAGCCAGAGGAAGAGGCAGAGGAGGACGGTCGGCGCAGCGCGTCGAAGACGAGGCACGCATTTATTTGTACTCCATGAACTCGGAGGTGCTTCATCATGTTTGACGTGCACCCTCCTAAGCACGAAACAGTCCTGTCGCACGTGTTACATTTCGCCGATATTTCTTTTTTTTTAGTAAAATAAAGCCACACTTTCGACCGCCGACGCCCGCCATCCATGCTTGACTGACTTGCTCGGCTACATAGGCTCGGCTACATAGGCTCGGCTATGCTAACACTTCCGGCGGTGGGCGCTTCTTCGTTGGTGTTCAGCGGCTTCTTCTTCCGGTCGGCGGACTTATTCTTTTTTTCCAGTCGGCGGACTGGGTATCGAAATTAGGAATCGAAATTTAAACTTTTGAACGATTCCGGGAGAATCGAAAAGTTAGTCCCGGTTCCAATCGATACTCGATACTCGATACCCAACCCGAGTTACGATACTATTCACTAACAATACAATACAATATTACCATTCATTGCGATTTGATGCGATTCAATGCAGACAGCACCTTGAGGATTCTGGCGGGAACTCTCGTTCAACCCTTTTTCGATTACGCATGCACCTCCTGGTACCCCAGCACCTCCAAAACCCTCAAATCTAAACTGCAAACATCTCAGAACAAGCTAGTCAGGTTACTTCTAGACCTCCACCCCAGATCCCACCTCACTCCTACCCACTTCTCTAAAGTGGGCTGGCTCAAGGTAGAGGACAGAGTTAAACAACTTGCACTGAGCCTAGTCTATAAAATCCGCTACACCTCCCTGATACCGAAGTACATGTCAAACTACTTCCTTAACGTAAATGACCGCCATAACCACAACACCAGGGGGAGCTCCACTAACCATGTTAAACCCAGATTCCGAACTAACAAAGGTCTTAACTCATTCTCTTTCTATGCCACATCAATGTGGAATGCACTCCCAACAGGTATAAAAGAAGGGGCATCTCTATCCTCCTTCAAAACCGCAATAAAAGTTCACCTCCAGGCAGATACAACCCTAAACTAACACCCTCCCCGGATTGCTAATAATCAAATGTAAACAATCAAATGCAGATACTTTTTCTTATGCCTTCTGATCTCTCTCTCTCTCTCTCTCTCTCTATGTCCACTACTTGATGTCCATATCCCCCCCCTCCACACCCCTGATTGTAAATAATGTAAATAATTCAATGTGATTATCTTGTGTGATGACTGTATTATGATGATAGTATATATGATAGTATATATCTGTATCATGAATCAATTTAAGTGGACCCCGACTTAAACAAGTTGAAAAACTTATTCGGGTGTTACCATTTAGTGGTCAATTGTACGGAATATGTACTTCACTGTGCAACCTACTAATAAAAGTCTCAATCAATCAATAGCAGCTTTGCATGGTGAAAAAAAAATTAAATGGATCATGTACCACGTCAGAACTATGTCATGTGTTTATTTTTTTAAATAGATACAGACAAAACAGACGGTTCCTTAAATAATTAAGAGCAAATTGTTCAACTATCAATTTCAAGGCATTGCAATCCATAAACTTTACAATAAAAAGATGTAAACAAAACACCTTTGGAAACACACCCAGGTTTTTACTATTGTTTGCTCAGGTAGCAACAATAAAATACAGACAAATGCAAGCTGTGCATCAAGTAGAGGTGTTATAACACCACAGTAACACAAATGCAAGATACAATTAAGTACCATGACGTAAACTAAACAGCAGCTTTAGTGTAGAAGCTCAAATACTTTTCATAGTGCTATTCTGCTGGTTACTATGAAGCTAGGTCTTTATTTTTAGCACAATGAACAGTTGAGCAGATGCTGTGATTACCTTGCAGAGTTGTGTCTATCTTGGGGCTGGAAGTCGTTCAAATCTGTGTCCTTGTCTTGCCAGTTGGTAGCTCTGCTAGCTTTAGTATCCCTAGCTCCCTTATCGCTGGCTTGAGTGTCTTCAGGCCGTCACAACAGGTGGGTTCTCAGATTAGTCGTGCAGCCGCTACTTTCCAAACGTTACAAATGGCCATAATTTTATCCTGTTGACCATTCTTTAAAAAAAAAAAAATCCAATCGTTTACCACACTTTGGATTTCAATCAATCAATCAATCAATCAATGTTTAGTTATATAGCCCTAAATCACAAGTGTCACAAAGGGCTGCAGAAGCCACAACGACATCCTCGGTTCAGATCCCACATCAGGGCAAGGGAAAAACTCAACCCAGTGGGATGACAATGAGAAACCTTGGAGAGGACCGCAGATGTGAGGTGCAATGGACGTCAAGTGGATCTAGCACAATATTGTGAATGTCCAGTCCATGGTGGATCTAACATAATAGTGAGAGTCCAGTCCATAGTGGGGCCTGCAGGAGACCATCCCGAGCGGAGATAATATTAATATTTGAGTGTGTTTTGTATGTGAACTCTTTCGGTGCTGTTTGCCATGTTGCTCTGTTGCTTGCAGTCGCAAACGAGAATGTCTCCTATTACGTCATCACAGAAGTCTCGCAAGATTAGAACGGCCATATTTTGTAGCAGAGCTCCAATTAACCGTTCATGACTTTCCAACTGGACATGGACTGATCCTTACTAAATATAGATCGACCCAGAGGCTTGCCAAACAATGTATTTTTATCTCTAAAGTTAAAATTTGTTTTCGGTCTGTACTATTTTACTTATTCACCCCATATGTCTACCTTTTGTAAATGACTTCACTAAAACACAAGAAAAGACCTGCCTTGTGTGCTTTATTGGAGGGCATTTGGATGTTAAATGGCTGCCCAGCTCTGCACAACGAGACTGCTTGTATCAAGCTTATATCAGAGAGTCCGTAAGCACACATGATTGTATTTATTTATGTAAAAAAAAAAAAAGTTTTTTGTTTTTTTTAAATACACCTCCCTGATTGGACTAAGATGAATGCGGCAATGTACAGAGACATCCTGGATGGTTTTTTTTTAACACATTTGCAAAAATGTCTACATTTCTGTTTTATTCTGTCAAAATAGGGTGCTGAGTGTACTTTAATGAGAAACAAAATGAACTTCTTTGACTCTAGCAAATGGCTGCATTGAAACAAAAAGTGAACAATTTAATGGGGTCTGAATACTTCCCGCACCCACTGTAATTTTTATGACAGATAATATATTGCAAGAATCGGTTTCATTCGAGAATCAATTCTGAGTCGAATCCTCACCCAAAGTATCGTAATCGAATCATGAGTTCCAAGAGTCATATCCCTAACAAAGAATACTCAACAGATTGGAATTCTTCATAGTATTCTTTAATGAACAATCACAGTTACAGTTGCAATAGTAAAAAAATCATTATTAGAGTTGTCGGAGTGAACTTTCAATGCTGCAATTAGGCCTGGGCGATACGGCCTAAACATAAAATCGCCAATTTTTTCACCAAAAGTTAGATTCACGATCTTTTACAATTTCCCACCTTCTACCTTCCAAGTCACGTCTGTTGTGTCCTTGGGCAAGACACTTCACCCTTTGCCTCTGATGGCTGCTGGTTAGCGCCTTGCATGGCAGCTCCCGCCATCAGTGTGTGAATGTGTGTGTGAATGTGGAAATACTGTCAAAGCGCTTTGAGTACCTTAGGTTGGAGTTCAAATCCCAGCCGAGTCATACCAAAGACTATAAAAATGGGACCCATAACCTTCCTGCTTGGCACTCAGCAACAAAGGGTTGGAGTTGGGGGTTAAATCACCAAAATGATTCCCGGGCGCGGCGCCGCTGCTGCCCACTGCTCCCCAAGGGGATGGGTCAAATGCAGAGGACAAATTTCACCACATCTAGTGTGTGTGTGACAATCATTGGTACTTTAATCTTTAATCTTAATCTTGAAGGTAGAAAAGCGCTATACAAGTATAACCCATTTAATTGTTTTCGCCAGTTCTTAAAGGAACCAATAAATACAAATGACAGAGATCATTCAAAAACAACTTTTGTTTTTATTTGATAAGAATTAATAGTTTGGAATGGCGCTACATCTTCGCCTTAGCAAACATGTTTTTGTTTTTTTAATAAAGTGGGTTCTTTTTAGAACTGTTGAATATGAATTGGATTTTGTAGAAATTATTTTTCACAAAACTAAACAGATGCAATGAGCTATTATAAATAATTCTGGCATATTTACTGTAATGCTTTGCTTATATGTTGATTAATATGCATTGTTATTGAATATAGAGCTTCCTATAGGAGGCGAAACTTCTGTATTAAATGAAATAATTACGTAAATACAAATGGAGCACATCATTGCATAAATTAACTTTCAACATTTGACATTGATAAATTACAAATTCAAATCTTCTGTCTTGAATGAAATACTTGTTAAAATAAAAATGTAGCATTGGGAGGTCTCTATAATTTTAACGGGTGGATAAAAACAGGCACAACTTTATAGCGACCGCTTTCGTGAACGTTTTACATTGTGTCCTTTTAACCACCACAGGAAGCTGCATTTTAGCGGGAGTTTCTTTATGTTCTTGTTCGCCTCGTTAAGAGTTGCATTTCCCGTACTCGGCTGGATACTTCCGTTTCAGATGCTGTAATAAGTCTTTTTTTAAAGCGTTTTTAAAAAAAACTTTGCAGCGTGCAGTTATTTGTTCCACACCTGTTGCCGCAAATCTAAACCACTGACGACACTTTTCTTTTCTTTGAAACAAATGTCTCACTCTTGTTTGCGTTAGCATAAGCCATGTTTTGCTAGCTTCTGGGGGCAAAAAAACATTGATTTAAATTTTTTTTAAATGGAACAGAAAACTCAAATTTATCGATAACGTCGCCCAGGCCTAGCTGCGATACACGCGTGCAAAAATAAAAAGGCGCGGAAACATGCACAACGGTTAGCTGAACATAGTTCAGAGTATTGGATGTGTCGTAAGCACGATGCCATAGTAGTGGCATTACTTTGGGCCCACGCTCGCGGGCCACGCTGACACACGGTGCCAGCAGGCGCGAGCGAAGGCGCTTCTTTGTTACACACATTTTTTGGGGGGGGGGAATAGCTTCTTTTCCGCAGTATCTTATCCAACACGCTGCAAGAAAAGCAGCTTCATATTTCTTGCCTGATAATAAACGTCCCCATCGGCAGAGACGCCGCAGAAAAGAAACCTCCGACCCAAACGCCCAACGCAGTTATCCTCCCTACACAAAGTAGACCCACAACTGCGATAGTATACCCGCAAACAGCTCATGACCTGGAACTTTACTACATGGAGAGTGTGGGATACACATGGAGTGACAAGTCAACATACTGTATGACGTCAGCGACTCACTTCCTGATACAATTTGTATCAACTAGGGCTCATGGTGCATCGGTCTGGAAGGCGCTACAGCCCAGAGCAATTAAATATATTTACACCACGTACACTGAGACATTCCGTCTGTAGCACATTGCAGCCGACCCAACAGAAACAAGTGTGTGTGTGTGTATGTAAATATGTATACAGTATGTATATATCCTGCTGAGAACCAATGTCCAGGACGCTGGTTTCTCAGCAGGCTACAAAGAGAAAGATGTCCCTTACTAAAACTAAGGTACACACCACAGGGTAGCCAATCTCCACGGCGACTATTTGGGCCAAGGAGATGTCATCAGTTGACAAAAGAGCTCAACAACAAAGACACAATTTTAGTCTGCAACTTACACGTGATACAGCACGCAACACGCTGACAAAATGGCAACGCCTTAGTAGCCCGTCTGAGCTTTCTCCGCCAAGATTGCGGCGGCAAGCTGCTGGGGGTCCGTGACGTGGGGGTTCCTCGCCATCACCCGGCTCACCAGCTCCGAGGGGAAGATGTTGCACAGGTTGGTGTACGCTTTCTCCCTGGCGTCCCCGTAGCGGCCGTGTGCGGGCGACTCGGGGTGTGGCGATTGTGCGAGGTGGGGCGGGTGGCTTAAATAGTGCACGGGATGAGACGAGTGCGGTGGCGTGTAGCCGTCTTGTGCCCAGTGAGGTGAGTGCCATGACGCCTGGCAGGTGTCCGGCAAGCTCTGATAGGCACCCGGCGCATACCGAGGTGGCGGCGGTGGCGGCTCGCCGTAATACGCATCCCAGGTGGGCAGAGTCTTTAGATGGTGGGATGCGTACGGATGCTCGTACAGATGAGAGTCTGATGCACTCCCCGCTCTGGTGGGAGCCAGGCAGCGACCAATGGGAGAGCCGGGAGGGTTGGGAGGCGTCACTGTGTGGTAGTCGCCCGGGCAGCTGGAGCGTGCGGCGAGCGGCTGGTGCTGGAAATGAAGCGGTAACGGGTAGAGTGGCCGCTTTGGTCCAGCGTCGGACGCCTGATCGTGAGTCCAGCTTTGACCCCGTGCTGCTCCGCTGTGGTAGCAGTGGGTGTTAGTCACGTGACCGTGTGGGACATTTGCGTAATCGTTTAAATGAAAGCTGCAAAGTTCGTGGCTTGATGCGATCTGACGGAAATATGACCGGCGATGGGGACTGGCGTAATGGCCGCCGTCGTCCGCCAAGGCGTCCTGGGGGCAGGTGTGACACGGCCGCTCGCCGTACGAGTCGCAACTGCTGCCGCAACTTGCGCTGCTTTCGCTGCCGCATTCCGAGCCGGCAGACCCCATGGAGCCCAAACGCAGGTCGCCGTCGATGGGGAAGCGGGCTTCCGGGCTCCGTCTGGTTGAGATGCGCAGGCCGCTGTAAGCACGCGCGACCGAGTAGTAGTTGAGGTCTGGGGACTCGCAGTGGAGGTAAAGGTCGTGACTGGGGGCTGGGGCGACACAGTGAGGAGTGCTTGCTCGGGACTGTTCATCCTGGCCTCCTGGGGCTGGGGACGCGCTCGCAGTACCGCCGCGATTACCACCAGCGCACACGTTGGTCTTCTGACTATCAGTCCTCCCCTTTGCGGACAACTTCTCCTCCGCGTCGCTGTACGACAGAGCTCGCACGCCGGGGTCCGACTGCCGTTTTGCCACGCCTTTCTTCGCCTCGATGCTACCAGCCGGCACGCTGTGGCTCTTCACTAACCCCGCGTCTCCCTGGTTCTTGGTGGAGACGCACGTCTTGGCACTGGCTCGCAGCTCGTCAGCTACGGCGCGCTGCGGCTGAGCGCCTCTCTCTGGGTGGTAGTACTTACACTTGTGTCCGTATGTGCACTTTTTACCTGAAGATGCAAAGAAAAACTTCAATCAGCCATCTTGGTAAATGATTATATTTATTTTCATAATTACGTAAACGCGTCTTCTCACCATACGGGCAAGGCTGCTTCTTCTGCTCCAGCACCACGGCTCTTTTCCGCAAGAAATTGTCCAAGCTGGGACCATGGCGCCCCAGGGGGTCGTCTGGGGGCATGAATCTGACAGACAGGCGGGGGTGTTACAATAACAAATAGACCAACAAAGAACATTTTTATGCATCTGTAATAAAATACTGTATATATGATATACAGTGGAACGTCGACTTACAAACTCTTCATTGTACAAACTTTTCGATTTACGACCAACAGACCAAATAAATATTCACTTTGGTGTACGAACTTTGTCTATGTGTACGAACATTTCATCCACCCATTGTGTGTCTTGTAGCTGAGCCATTTTATGCCCGACAACCCAGTTGTTGTGCTTATTTTATTAAACACAGTTCTGCTGTTAATTACTGTGCGACTTTCTGTGCTTTTAAGTGTTTTTTTTGACTTTTTACAGCATTTTTCTAGTTGTGCTGACTGACTAAGTCCATGAAAAGCAATGGACCTGAGATGTGTGGTTTGAAACCTTCAGGAAGTATCCACAACGTTGTCGACACTTCCTCCCTCCTCCGCCTTTCTTCTGCTGTACACAACATTAACCAACAAGGTAAAGTGGATTTTAGTTTTTATTCCTAATTATTGTAGCAACCTTGCTGTTAAAGTAAAGGAGTTTTGTGATTTCAAACTAAGTGCACCACGGGGCTAGTCTGTTATGTGTGAGCGTTGGCAGGGCGGCTGCAAATGAGGACAGTACACTTTGTTGTTGTTTTGCCTTTGTTAATAAATAGAAAGTTTATCCATTACCTCCTTATATTTGTTAGATATACAGGACTGTATAGTAGTGATGTGCTATACCACTGAATTTCTTTCCAATCCGATACCTATTCAAAATCAGGCTGGTATCAGCGATATCGATCCAATACCAAAAGTTTGTGCAAATATACCTCATGTGTCTGCTGAAATTTAAAAAGTTGTCAATTTCAAATAATAACACATCTCAAAATATACTTAAAATATAAAAAAAGTTTACTTAGTTAGATAATTGAACACTAAATTGGCCATAGTGTGTGATTGTGAGTGTGAATGTTGTCTGTCTATCTGTGTTGGCCCTGCGATGAGTTGGCGTCTTGTCCAGGGTGTACGCCGCCTTCCGCCCGAATGCAGCTGGGATAGGCTCCAGCACCCCCCGCGACCCCGAGAGAGACAAGCGGTAGAAAAAGGATGAATAATATTACCTTATGAATTAATTTGAAAAATTACAACAATAATAAACACAGTTAAATATGTAACTGAATTGTTTTTTATTTGCACAGGCAGATTTTTTTGACACTAGTTTATGCAGTTACACAATCGTGTTATTATTATTATTGTTATATAAAATGTAAGAAAAAAAGAGCAAAATAATTATGTAATGAGAAAAAGCTGAAATGCTCTAACTAATAATTAATAATAATATACTTACCGTAATTTCTGGACTATAAGCCGCACCTGACTATAAGCCGCACCAGCTAAATTTAGGGGAAAATACAGATTGCTCCATATATAAGCCGCACCCGACTATAAGCCGCAGGGTTTTGATGTGTAATTACCGTAGTATATAGGGGTTCCTGCTACCACGGAGGGGATTGTCGGGACAGAGATGACTGTTTGGGAACGCAAAGCGTCCCATTTATCAACAATAAATCTTTCAATCATTCAATCAAACTTTCACATCTTTGACATGGCGAACAGCATTCGTGCAGAGTACAAATAATACAACGGTGCAAAGTAATACAAAGTGCTCGCCTGTACGTTATCAAAATAACCAGCCTACCGGTATATGAAAAGTCAGTCTTTAATCATTGTGTCATCGTCTTCCTCCTGCGTACTAAAACCACCGAAATCCTCTTCGTCGGTGTCGTAGAAGAACAGGCCGTAAATAAGCCGCACCCTTGTATAAGCCGCAGGGACCAGAACGAGGGGGAAAAGTAGCGGCTTATAGTCCGGAAATTACGGTAGTCACCCATAATACAAAGCTCTGTTTTTAGCTTTTTTTTTTAAAATAAAAAAAAATATTATTTTGGCCTGCGCGTACTTTGACTTTTCAGTATGCGGCCATCTGTAAAAAACTTTTAGACACACCTGAGCTAAAGTATCAAAATTATCGATATTTTGATTTGAGAATGAATATTATAGCATAAAGGTCTGGTATCGGTGGTATTGATATTACAGTATCAATCTGCACATCACTACTGTATAGTGCTGTATATTGTGTTCAAAGTGTACAAACCTTTACTAAAATATGGACCTTTTTGTTGAGGCTGCAACTACGCCTGGGCGGAAAAAAATATTTAAAAAATTCTAACAGAATCGATTTATGGTTTTTTCCCTACTTTTTAAAGAAACCAATGAATACAAATGACAAAGATAATTCAAAACAAGTCTTTACTTTACTTGATAACATTTTATTTGATCTTTTATTTGAAATGACACAACATTCACTGCATCTTAGTCTTAGCAAAATTCTAATTTGAACAACGTTGTTCTTTTTAGACCAGATATATATATATATATATATTATACTTTTTATGGAATCATTTTTAAAAAAACTAAATTAAGAGCTTTCTTTGGGAGGCAATACTTCTGTGTTGAACACATTTATTCTGTTTACAAAATTGGAGGATTGCACATTGCAGTCAAATAAATAATCATCTCCAATATTGAAATAAATAAAAGTGCAAACTTAAAACTTCTGCCTTAAATAAAATTTTTGTGTAAATAAAAATGTACTATTGTACATTGTATGCAAATAAATAATTAAGTAAAATATTGAGAGGAATACAGTGGATTAACAGGCTTTCATTCAAACATCTTGACGTTGTGCAGAGCGACTGTTTTAGTGATCGTTCTCCACTGTGCTTCTTTCTCATCATACATTGCATCTTATGTAAATGATTCCACCACAATATGTAGCGGGAGTTGCGTTGTTGTTGCGGTATTGTTCGCTTCGTAAAAAGTTACGTTTCCCGCACTCTGCTCGATACTTAGTTTTCAGATGCTGGAATAAGTTTGTTGTGCTGTTGCCTTTTTTTGAACAAACTTTGCAGCGTGCAGTCAGTTGTTCCACGCCTGTTGCTGCAAAACCAAACTACTGACAACAATGTTCTTTTTTTTAGAACACACGTCTCGCTCTCGTTTGCGTTGGCATTAGCCATGTTTTGATAGGTGTGTGAATCTAAGGAGGAGGGTGAAAGCTAAGGAAGCTCCTGGGGGCAAAATGTATGCCGGAAAAAGAGGAGAAAAAAACTTAACATTTCTTATATTTTACATCATCTGCAACAAAAACTCAAATTAATTGATCAAATCGATATATCACCTAGCTGGAATCAATATTCTTGTTTACATTGTTTCTTATAGAGACATTTGCTTCAATATACAAACCTTTCTATTTAAGAACCCTGTTTAACAACTGTTTATGTTTGTAAATCGACATTTCACTGTCTATGAAAGAATATGATACACGATATATGTTCTTGTTATATACAGCCCATCGGACGGTCTCTCACGACACACTAATGTGCCGCGGCGCAGTGATTTTGCATCAATGGTTTAGTGATGGCGAATGACCGCCCTCGCCCCCGCTGACCTACTTGTCATTGACAAAGGAGTACATGAGCAGTCGCTCGTCGATGAACTTCTTCCATTCGGGTTTCTCGTTGGCGAGGTCTCTGTAGTTGTCGTTGGATACGATGATGCCGTCCGACTCGTAAGCGAGCTTGACGATGAAGCGGTCGTCATAACAGACCACGCGTCGACCTTGGACGCGGCGCGAAGGCGTGAACACGAGGATCTTTTCCTTCTCCAGGCGCCGCAAGATCTCCTGATCTGTGAACAGAGGTGATGGCGTTGACACGATTACAGTGGTATCAGTGGACATCAGTGGTTGTCGACACATCCAAACCCGGATCTGAGCAGGCATATTTAGGTCAGGATTTTTATATTTATGGCCGTTCGTCAACATAATTGTCCTCTACTTGTGAACATCTTTATTTTCATATTCATTAATTTTCCTTTATTTAACCATGTAGAAAGTCATTGAGATAAAAATATATTCTGCTAGAGTGACCTGGCGAAGAGGGCAACAAAAACAAGTAAAAGTACAGATTACTTACAATATAAACGTAAAAACACACAATGGGTAAAAAATAAAATGTTTCAATTAAAACAATTTAAAAACAAGTACAGTGCCTAGTTACCCGATCCTTTAAAGGCTTACTGAAACCCACTACTACCGACCACGCAGTCTGATAGCTTATACAGTATATCAATGATGAAATCTTAACATTGCAACACATGCCAATACGGCCGGGTTAGATTAGTAAAGTGCAATTTTAAATTTCCCGCGAAATATCCTGCTGAAAACCTCTTGGTATGATGACGTTTGCGCGTGACGTCACGGATTGTGCGGACATATTGGGACACCATTGTGGCCAGCTATTAAGTCGTCTGTTTTCATCGCAAAATTCCACAGTATTCTGGACATCTGTGTTGGTGAATCTTTTGCAATTTGTTTAATGAACAATGAAGACAGCAAAGAAGAAAGCTGTAGGTGGGATCGGTGTATTAGCGGCTGGCTGCAGCAACACAAACACGTAGCGGCTACGTCGTAGCCGGTGTTTCATTGTTTACATTCCCGAACGATGACAGTCAAGCTTTACCATTGGCCTGGGACAACAGAGACTCTTACCAGGAGGACTTTGAGTTGGATACGCATGCTTGTGGAGATGGGACAACAGAGACTCTTACCAGGAGGACTTTGAGTTGGATAGCAGACGCGCTACCGTGAGTACGCAGCTTTGGCTTCCAAACATTTGATGGCTTGCCCGTACGTGCGTGCCGCTATGTGCATGTCACGTACGTAACTTTGGGGAAATATATGTGCTCTATGAACTTTACGGAGGTGAACGGTACTTTGGGCTGTGGGATTGAGTGTGTTGTGCGGGTGTTTGAGTTGTATTGGTGGGTTATATGGACGGGAGGGGGGAGGTGTTTGTTATGCGGATTCATTTGTGGCATATTAAATATAAGCCTGGTTGTGTTGTGGCTAACAGAGTACAGTATACTGTATATAGGTCTTGTGTTTATTTACTGTTTTAGTCATTCCCAACTGAATATCAGGTCCCACCCGCCTCTCACAGCATCTTCCCTATCTGAATCGCTTCCACTGCCCTCTAATCCTTCACTCTCACTTTCCTCATCCACAAATCTTTCATCCTCGCTCAAATTAATGGGGTAATTGTCGCTTTCTCAGTCCGAATCGCTCTCGCTGCTGGTGGCCATGAGTGTAAACAATGTGCAGATGTGAGGCGCTCCACAACCTGTGACATCACGCTACTTCCGGTACAGGCAAGGTTTTTTTTATCAGCGACCAAAAGTTGCAAACTTTATCGTCGATGTTCTCTACTAAATCCTTTCAGCAAAAATATGGCAATATCGCGAAATGATCAAGTATGACACATAGAATGGACCAGCTATCCCCGTTTAAATGAGAAAATTTAATTTCAGTAGGCCTTTAAAATGGACTGAAATACCCCCAAAGTGATCAGTTCAGGTAGCCTCAGATCCTTTTGTAATTCATTCCATGACCATGGAGAAGCAAATCTGAAGGCTTTTTTTACCGAAACTTGTGTTGGCTCTGGGAACCAACACACCAAGGATGTCCTGTGACCGCAAACTGTAGCGACTGGAGTGTCTACACATAAAAAACATAAATAGGTGGGAACCAGACCAAGAAGTGATTTATTTATCATAATCGTCCATCGAGAAAATCTGCGGACACACAAAGATTGGCAGTTTTCCGTTGCATGCAAAGTGTAATGGTGGACAAGGTTGCCTTGACTAGTAATAAAACGTAAGGCACAGTG